>NC_049203.1:70936718-71236718 GCF_013347855.1 Anguilla anguilla | reverse complement strand
TGAAAGTGTACTTTATTTATTGCTGTAGTCTATCCCTGCTCAAATACATTCTGTACTCAGTGTACTATTCCTTTTTTCTCACCATGTTCTCCTGCTCTCTCATTCTCTCTCTCTCTCTGTCTCACACACACACACACACACACAAACTCATACACACACACACACACACAGCGACTGAGCAACAACTGCACCTGCATATAACAGAATCACCAGGAACAGCTGAGTCTCTACTCTCAGTAAGATGTGTGTTCTGATGCTCATCACAGGTCTTACCTGTCTCCAGCCAGTCTCCATACTCAGCTGCATCAGCCACAGCACTTCCTGTAGAAACAGAGGAAATGACGCTGTGTGTGCTGAGTACAGTACAAATGCAAGGAGGCTCACAGGTGAATATCTGATCCTGCTTTACATCAAGGCCAGGATTCAATCCCTATTTGTCCTTGCTGCTCACACAGAATAATGCAAGGGATATTTTTTTATCTTAAGCAATACAGTGTAATAAATTCAAAATATTCACCCTGAATTAATCTTTCTATGGAGAAATAAAATAAATCTACCTAAATAAATCTACCTGTAAATGTATCTGAGCAGCAAGAGCACCTGCACACACGAGAATGAGCAGGAGCAGCTGCCTGAGTCTCTCACTGAGAATGTTACCTGCTGCTTCTCTGTACTTACTTTTCTGACTCTCCTGAATCTCCTCCTCTTTCTCTGAGCTGCTGGGGAGCTCCTGGGCTGCATCTGCTGTTGTGTTCTTAGCTCCTCCCCCTCCTGCCCCACTGAGCTGAGCTCCGCCCCGATCACTACCTCCATCCTGCCCCCCCCCCTCCTCTCTCTGCCCCTGGGCTCCTGCTGTCTGATTGGCTCCAGTCTCATCAGTAGATTCTGCTGCTGCTGCTCCTTCTGTTTCCTCTTCCTGGTCCTGATTCTGTACTGGAGCTGGTGCTGAATGGGGGGGAGAATTAGGGGGCTGGGTAGGAGAGGGGCTGGATTCTGGAGGGTTAGTTGTCTCCTCTGCACTTCCTGTTTTGGGTGGAGCAGCAGGTGGAGACTCAGGAGCGCTGAACGGGACAGTGCCAGAGGAGGGGTGTTTAGAGTTCCCCCCCACAGTCTGCACTCTACTCTCTTCAGAATCTTCACCCTGATTTTGTGATTCTGTGGAGAAATGAAATAAAATATTAAACCTGATGTAAAGCAGGTGACTGATTGGCAAGTTACCTGCTGCTTCTCTGTACTTACCTGTATGACTCTCCAGAATATCCTCCTCTTCCTCTGGACTGCTGGGGAGCTCCTGGGCTGCATCTGCTGTTGTGTTCTTAGCTCCTCCCCCTCCTGCCCCACTGAGCTGAGCTCCGCCCCGATCACTACCTCCATCCTGCCCCCCCCCTCCTCTCTCTGCCCCTGGGCTCCTGCTGTCTGATTGGCTCCAGTCTCATCAGTAGATTCTGCTGCTGCTGCTCCTTCTGTTTCCTCTTCCTGGTCCTGATTCTGTACTGGAGCTGGTGCTGAATGGGGGGGAGAATTAGGGGGGTGGGGAGGAGAGGGGCTGGATTCGGGAGGGTGGATTGTCTCCTCTTCATTTTCTGTTTTGGGTGGAGCAGCAGGTGGAGACTCAGGAGCGCTGAACGGGACAGTGCCAGAGGAGGGGTGTTTAGAGTTCCCCCCCTCAGTCTCCACTCCTCTCTCTTCAGAATCTTCACCCTGATTTAGTGATTCTGCGGAGAAATTAAATGAAATATGAAATCTGAGCTAAAACAGGTGACTGATTGGCAGGTTACCTGCTGCTTCTCTGTACTTACCTGTCTGACTCTCCTCCTGTGAAATTCCAGCACTCCCATCAGTCCCTTTGTGCTGCTCAGTCAGTGCTGTCTTCTGATGCTCATCATGGGTCTTATCTGGATTCAGCATGTCTTTACCTAGCTCTGCGCTTCCCTGGACACTTCCTGCAGAAACAGAGGAAATAAGGCTTTGTGTGCTGAGTACAGTACAAATGCAAGGAGGCTCACAGGTGAACATCTGATCCTGCTTTACATCAAGGCCAGGATTCAATCCCCATGTTTCCTTACTGCTGACACACAAGACAATAACATGTTATCTTTTTATTTTAACTGACACAGTTTAATAAATTAATAATATTCACCCTGATTTAGTGATTCTATGGAAAAATAACATAAATCTACCTGTAAATGTATCTGAGTTGCAAGTGCACCTGCACACAAGAGAATGAGCAGGAGCAGCTGCCTGAGTCTCTCATTGAGGATGTTACCTGCTGCTTCTCTGTACTTACCTGTCTGACTCTCCTCCTGTGAAATTACAGCATTCCCATCAGTCCCTTTGTGCTGCTCAGTCAGTGCTGTCTTCTGATCCTCATCATGAGTCTTACCTGGGCTCGTCATGTTTTCATACTGCTTTACTCTTTCTCCAACCCTTCCTGTAGAAACAGAGGAAATAACGCTGTGTGTGCTGAGTACAGTACAAATGCCAGGAATCTCACAGGTGAACATCTGATCCTGCTTTACATCAAGGCCAGGATTCAATCCCCATGTTTCCTTACTGCTGACACACAAGACAATAACATGTTATCTTTTTATTTTAACTGACACAGTTTAATAAATTAATAATATTCACCCTGATTTAGTGATTCTATGGAAAAATAACATAAATCTACCTGTAAATGTATCTGAGCTGCAAGTGCACCTGCACACAAGAGAATGAGCAGGAGCAGCTGCCTGAGTCTCTCACTGAGAATGTTACCTGCTGCTTCTCTGTACTTACCTGTCTGACTCTCCTCCTGTGAAATTCCAGCACTCTCATCAGTCCCTTTGTGCTGCTCAGTCAGTGCTGTCTTCTGATGCTCATCGTGGGTCTTACCTGGGCTTATCCTGTCTTTATACAGCTTTACTCTATCCCAAAATTTTACTGTAGAAAGAGGAAATAACGCTGTGTGTGCTGAGTACAGAACAAATGCAAGGAGGCTCACAGGTGAATCAGATCCTGCTTTACATAAAGTCCTGGATTCAATCCCCATGTTTCCTCACTGTTCACACACAATAATGCATGTAATGCAGTTATATTTGGTCTTCACCTTCACAATTCGGCAAATTAAACGTTTAGTAAACGTTTAACACTTTATACTTAAATTTTGATAAGTTAAGGACAAGTGTTGACTTCTGTGAATGGGGATAGAAAATGTATAGTTAGTCACTTATAAAAGTTTGGACATTTACAAAAGTTTTACATGATAAATAATCTGGTTAATCATCTAAAATACTTAACGGTCAACAGTTAAGGGTCAAGCTGACTCAGGAAATTCAAATTTAATTCATGGCTTGAAAAATGTCCACAATGTTTTCTGGGTATTTTGCAATTTATTTCCTTTCCTGAACTGACTGAACTGCAGGGTAATTGATCCCAACCCTGAAACAGAGGCATTTCAGTACTGCTGTTTCATTATGAGACATGTTTCTGTTCAGTGCAGAGTTAATTCTGCCTTACCTCGAGTTTCCTCAATGTTTTTAGGGTCTGCTGGTAATAGCTGTTGTCTTTCTGTTTCAAAAGAAATGTTTCACACATTTAATTGATCTAGTTTTACCAGAAGCACACCTACCTCTGAAGTGTATGAATAGGAATGCATCTGATTGTAATACATTTGTCATTGAGTACTGTATAGGCATACATTGTATAGATATTAATTTTTTGGAGGAAACCTGCAGCTGCAGTGTTTTAAATTAGGAGATAAAGTACCAGAGGGAGTGATGTCATTACCTGCAGCTCTACGGCCAGAGTGAATAACACTGTTCTGCAGCTCACCCTTTACTGCAGCTTCAGTGTCTCTCACTCTCAGTCTTGTCTTTTCTACAATGTAAGATATGAAATATTATTCATTAGTAGAATAATGAATAATGAATAGTAGGGTGTAGTAGAGCTAATGTATGAGCTTTCAGTCCCACAGTATTGGAGAGCTTGTGCTCATTTTATGGAGACAACAGGAGTGCAACCCTACTGAATCCAGTCCTGAGTTAACTGCTCCAGAAACAGCAGGATCTGCATATGGATGCATTTATTAATATCATTTCATGTGTTATTTGAAAAGACTCTTACTTTTGTAGAATTTCTTGTAGTAAAATAAAAGCAATCCCACAATGATGAAGATGAGGAAGAGGACAAGGACTACAGAAATCACGACAGAGGAGCTTCCTAAAAACAAAGAAAAACAGAACACGTTAGAAAAATATAAAAGACAAAGCTCAACCATTTTGATCTGACTATTGAAAGATGTATATAAATATATTTCTGTGTGTATATCTCTGACTTTAGAAGATGATTTATTTAGCTCCTGTGTTAATGAAATGGCAGTTAATTTGAAGTTGACTGGTTGCTCAGTAACAGCTGTCTCAGCTGACAGTGCTGGGGATGATTGGGGTCAGTAATAATCAATGTGCCTCAGTCATGTTTCAGAGACTGTGGGGTAGATGGGGCAACTGAGAATTTAACCCCTAGTAGGACCCCGACAGTACCGTAAACAGGGCCTTTACCCAGTACTCTATGATGTAGACCAGAGGGTGAAATTTGGGTTGAAGTCACATGGAATTCACAGGATAGCACAGAAAATTCAACAGAGGCTGGTAACCCCAGGAGAACATCAGAACATGAACAAATTGTAAATTGAGCAAGTGGAAAAAAAATGGAGTATGCTTAAGTTAAGTTAAAACCCTTAGACCACAGACCTGCATACCAGCTGGAACAGCTACCCAAACCTGTGAAATGAGCATTAGGGGTGGACTACATAACAACTGGAACAGCTACCCAAACCTGTGAAATGAGCATTAGGGTTGGACTACATAACAACTGGAACAGCTATCCAAACCTGTGAAATGAGCATTAGGGGTGGACTGTGGCAGCCAGGATGGCAGGCCTGTGCTCAGTCCCTACATCAGCTGAGTGGGCCTTACCTGGAGCAGGGAAGCAGCTCTTTACAGGAAAGTCTGTTCTGCTCTCACCCACAGGGTTGTGCAGCACACAGGTGTAGACTGCATCAGAGCTCTCTGCTGCCTCTATCTTCAGCTGGGACCCTGGCTGGGGATCTATGGCAGGCCCCTCCCACCTGTACTGAGTGCTTGGTCTGTCGCCCCCAGAGCACAGCAGGGTTACTGAGGAGCCGTTCACTTGGCAGGTGACTGCTGGTTTACCTACAGCATCTACATGGAGAACAAAGGCTTGTGACCTCACAGCTAACTTTAGCATTGTCTTTCATGGATTAACACACCTAACCCACATGATTGAGTGATATAAAGCGCTTTTTCACTGAAACACTTATGGTTGAGAACTCTGTGAAACTACAGGTATAACGTTTGTGTCATTTAGTGATATTCACACCTATAACCATGTGGTTACAGACCGACTTGTGAAGCACTTTGAAATAATGTAAAATGCCATGCTTCTACCTGCTTGGACAGGCAAAAACATTTTTTTATTGCCCCACAAAATGGTTGAAAGTGTATTTCAGTAGACAATGTATACATTTTTTATAACACACAGCTAAATTTCTTTGATGAAAGCCCACAATTAACTGGGATTTGGTCATTCAGTAGAAGCAAACTCACCAAACACTTTCACCACCTGACGATATTTCACCAGATTTCCCTTGATCTGCAGCTCACCAACATACTCCCCACTGTCAGCCTCTGTGAGATTTGTGAGGGTCAGGGCTCCCGTTGTGAGGTCCAGGATCGTCCGTCTTTTAAACTGCCCGTACTCAACCATCTCTTCCTGGTAAAATTCAACCACCTTGTTTTCATTCCACGTCCACAAAATGTCCTCTGGGGGACTCTGAACATTGGGCTGCAGTGTGAAGTTCCCATTAGACTGGACAATGATGTCAGGTGTGACATCACCTGCAAGAAAGCCAGAGGCATTGATGTGGATGATTAACTGGATTAATTGAGTGCATGATGTGAAGCACAGTAAGTCTTTTAGAATGAATGAATTTTTCACTCATTTTTTAAAAATATAAAAACCATAGCCTGGGTACATTTTTCTAAAGAAAATGTTAACACAAAGTGTCTTCATAAGGTGCTGGGCCAACAGAAGCCATCAGGACAGCTTCAGTGTGCCTTGGCATAGATTCTACACATCTCTGGAACTTTACTGGAGGGATAGAACGCTGTTCTTACTAAAGATATGCCCTCATTTGGTGTTTTGGTGATGGTGGGCGAGCGCAAGGTCTAACACGTTGGTCCAAAATCTCCCATTGGTGCTTAATTGAGTTGAGACCCATATCTTCTCCTTGGCTTACAAAAAGAACTCATTTCCATGAGAGTAATTAGTTTCGTGTGAAGAAATTATGGAGCTTAACAGTGTTAGTTTTGAATGGACTTCAATGGGGAAACCTTACCAGGGCATACCATACCCTGCTGGCGACTTTTACATCTGCCCTCACGTCTGCAAAAGCCTCTTTTTTCCAATCCAAGATCAGCGCATGTGTCTCTAATCCACGTAAACTATTCTCCACCTTCTCTTCCCTCCTCATTCCTCCTCCACCCCCACCTCCCTCTTCCCTCTCCGCAGATGACTTTCTGGCCGCCTTTGAAGGAAAGGTGGCTACAATCCGGAACTCCTTCACCCATCCAGTGAGCCCCCCAACCCCCCAGGACAACCCCACAGCCACACTGACCTCCTTTGAAATGCTGGAGGACTCCGATGTATTACAACTGATCACCTCTCATCGCGCAACCACCTGTCCACCTGACCCCATCCCATCTAAAGTTCTCCAATCTATCTCCAGCGAGCTCCTTCCCTATCTGTCTTCCATTATTAATTCCTCTCTCTCCTCTGGTCATGTTCCCTCTGTTTTTAAGACGGCTCGTGTTACCCCACTACTCAAAAAACCCACCTTAGACCCCTCCGATGTAGCAAATTATCGACCCGTATCCCTTCTACCCTTTCTGTCCAAAACCCTCGAACGAGCAGTTCTTAAACAATTAACCTCTTTTCTCCATCAGAACAACCTGCTAGACCCTTACCAGTCTGGCTTCCGATCTGGGCACTCAACAGAGACTGCACTCCTAGCTGTGACGGAGGCACTTGCCACTGCAAGAGCCTCACGCCTTTCCTCTGTCCTGATCCTTCTTGACCTGTCTGCAGCTTTTGACACGGTCAACCATAAAATACTCCTCTCCACCTTGGCTGGGATGGGAATTGCCGGGACTGCCCTGTCTTGGTTCGCTTCCTATCTTGCAGATAGGACCTACCAGGTCACCTGGAAGGGGTCTGCCTCTGCTTCTCATCCACTTGTTACGGGAGTGCCGCAGGGATCTGTACTGGGTCCTCTGCTGTTCTCCTTATACACCAGATCTCTTGGTTCAGTCATTAATTCACATGGTTTTTCCTATCATTGTTATGCAGATGACACACAACTCTTCTTTTCTTTCCCCCCCTCGGCCACACTGGTCAATGATAAGATCTCTTCCTGCCTGGCTGACATCTCCACCTGGATGGCCAGCCACCATCTGAAGCTCAACCTCAACAAAACTGAGCTGCTCTTCTTCCCGCACAAGACCTCCTTGCTTCGTGAACTCTCAATCACGGTTGATGGCACCACAGTGACTGCCTCTCACTCTGCCAAGAGCTTGGGGGTGGTCCTGGATGACCAACTGGACCTCAAGGAGCACATCAAGGCAACATCAAGGTCCTGCAGATTCCTCCTATACAACATCAGGAGGATTCGACCATACCTGACGACGCACTCCACCCAGCTGCTCGTCCAGGCTACGGTGACCTCTCGCCTTGATTACTGCAACTCTCTCCTTGCAAACCTGCCAGCTTGTGCCATACAGCCACTACAGATGATTCAGAATGCCGCTGCCCGGCTCATCTACAACCTCCCCAAATTCTCCCACGTCACTCCTCTGCTGCGATCGCTTCACTGGCTACCGGTCGCTGCCAGGATCCGATTCAAAGCCCTGACCCTTGCCCCCATCTACTTGCAGGACATGACTCAATTCTATGTGCCTGCTCGACCACTCCGCTCTGCAGCAGCAGGGCGTCTTGTAACCCCTCCCACCCGCCCAAAGGGATCACAGAGCTTCTCCACCCTAGCTCCCCAGTGGTGGAACGAACTCCCCGTCCCTCTCCGAACCTCCCCCTCACTATCCATCTTCCGCCGTGGCCTGAAGACTCATCTCTTCAGACTATACCTAGAATAACCACCACCATGCTGTGTATATATATATATATATATACATATTAAAAAAAAATAAATAAATACCCTTTTTTCCTTGTTACATGTTGCCCCATCCCTGCACTTCTTGGTAAATTGTATTTGTCCTAATACTCTAGCTTAATCTTCTGCCTAGTTTGGCTTTGCAGATGTTAGACCAGGATAGTGTTCATTGTTCTCAGCTAGAAATAGCTGTACAAAATAAGTAATTGTACCTTACTGAACCCGTGTTCAGCAGTTGTCTACGATCATGAAAATGCACTTCTTGTACGTCGCTTTGGATAAAAGCGTCTGCCAAATGAATGTAATGTAACCTGCTTTTCGGCACCCGACTTACTAAACTGCAATACCTAGAGTAACCACTGGAGTCTATAAACAGAGAATGACCATCTCTGGTCCCCTGCCTTCTCTTCGCATCGCCTCTTACTTCTGAGGGCGTTCCTTTTATGTTCGCTTTCGCTTTTGAAGCGCGATTATTCATGTGGGCCAATTTAAACCTTTTTGAAAACGTTTTCAGCCTCTGAAGTTTGCATTTATTGTTTTGACGTCAGCACTAAAGACAGTAGGCTATTAATTCAGTCTCCAAGACAAATTTTTTAGGCTAATGCAGGGGGTTGGGGCACACTGATATCCGTCTGTTCCCGTTTACTACAATAACTGACCGAGAATATGACAGTACAAACTCAATTAAGATGCAAATAATTTTACAAGCCTACGTGAACGGAATCTGATAAACCTACAGACACAGACAGTATCTCTCCCCTTCTGTCAACATTTAACATTCTAAACGTAAAATATTACGGTAGTTTAAACATAAAGTCTCATTAAAGTCTTTCACTTTCACTTTTACACCTGTCTCGAGCCGCTTCGTGTATTGTCTTTGTCCTGATAAATCATTGACTCGCGCTGCAGATTCTGATACCTGATATCATAGTATCCCATATTTAAATTTGGACAAAATGTAGGCTATATTTAGTATGGCGTCTACATAGCCTAAATGTCTCTAAAATGTGCCCACTCGTAGAGTACACTAGAATATAATTCAAGGGTAGAAAGTCCCACAGTAATGTCAGAAACTCAGTGAAACAATCAAATACAAAACACGTAGGATCGTTAAACACTGTCCGCCGCGACCGCGGTCATGGGCTCTTCCTCGGGCAGAAATCGCACAGGATTCTATTAACCGCTCCAGGCGCAGCGCGGTTGAACAGCGGAGTTAAACGTATTTCTTCCGTAGCCATTTAAGTTGAGCCTACTGCATATTCATTTAGCATATTAGCAAGATAGTTAAACGTGTAACCTGTGAAAAAAAGGTTATCACTTGGAAACCATACTACGAATAACTACCAGAAGCGAGATACAGTTCTTACCGAATGCGAAGTTCGCGAGGATAAAAAACAACGGCGTAGTGATTCTGAAGCGCGTGTCTGCCATTGCTCGTCTTCATACAGACGCATCTCCGGTGGAGCGCCTGATGTGAAAGTAAAAGTGAAAGCTTACTTGCGGGTTGCGGGTTATTTACTACTAGCATGCTATCCGGGATGGGGGTGGTCATGCAGTTTTGTATTTCTTGACAAATAGGTATGGCGAGAAACATACGGCCATGTACACACGCTATTACAAGGAGGAAACAAAACAAACAAACAGGCACTGAACAATGTGGGATTACGAAAAGCAAGACATAACATTTGGACTTCCACATTAACTGAGAAGCAACGATAGAAAGTACTTAAAAAAACAGAATTAAAGAAAGCATTGTGGTAATTACAGTGTGATTTTAGGGGCATGAATAGGATGGAGAAGTTACATGAGTGCTCATGAGGATGTGAGTTAAGCATTTATATATAGTACATTATAAAGTGCTTTAATTTAAGGACGGTTATGGGGAGTGTGAGGGGGTGAAAGGAGTGTGTAGAATGAATGTGTGGAATATTACAATCATATTAATCATAATTAATAAATAAATACTGTTCTGCTACCCAACTGGTCAAAAACATTTTTGTTAACCTCACAGTCAACGGCAAGTCATCACAGCGTACTACTAGCAAGTAATCCCCTTAACCTGTATTTAAGGCAGTCATATGGTAAATGGACTGCATTTATATAGCGCTTTTATCCAAAGCGCTTTACAATTGATGCCTCTCATTCGCCAGATCAGTTAGGGGTTAGGTGTCTTGCTCAAGGACACTTTGACATGCCCAGAGCGGGGTTTGAACCGGCAACCCTCCGACTGCCAGACAATCGATCTTACCTCCTGAGCTATGTCGCCCCCAGTCATGTTTGGTGTGGTTATCTTCTAAAATTCATAACGAAGATCATGGAATGAAGTATATCTGATTATCTTGTACAGCTATATGACTATCCAACCTGATCTAATTTGGGGAATATTTTACTGAACCAGTCTAAATCCACCCTCGATGGGAAGGGCGGTAGTGATATGAAGGTGTGTCCTCCAAACAGCCAATGACAGCGCAGACCTCCGAAACACCAGGCCACGGAGTTTAGCTAGACCACACCAGGGGCTGGGGCGTCTTCTCTTTCTTTTTTCTATTTTTCCCCTTCGTACCCGAGCCTTGGTGTACGGAGATTTTTTGGAATGCTACGGTAGCTGCGGTGTCTCTGCTGAATAAGCCTGAACAGCTGTGCTGTTGGACCCGCTCTGGGACTGTGTGTCTACACCATGAAGTACTGACGGGTTCGTGTGTGGGGGAGTCCGTGGGGGAGTCAGAAAAGTATAAATACTGAAAATATAGCTGCTACTAGCCAAGACAAGTTCACACAGACACGTACATACACACACACACACACACACACAGCGCAATAAAGTTTCAGTTCTTTAAATGATCTCCTATTTTCTTGGTCTTAGGAGCTTCTATTCCTGTGTCTGCAGTCGTGACTCTGTACTGGAGCTGGTGCTAGATGTGTGGGGTGGGGGGTGGGGGGGGGGGATTTCAGGGGGTGGAGAGGAGAGGGGCTGGGCGGGGGACTGTGGAAGGTCTCCTCTTCATTTCCTGTTTTGGGTGGAGCAGCAGGTGGAGACTCAGGAGCGCTGGACGGGACAGTGCCAGAGGAGGGGTGTTTAGAGTTCCCCTCCTCAGTCTCCACTCCCCTCTCTTCAGAATCTTCACCCTAATTTAGTGATTCTGTGGAAAAATGAAATGAAATATTAAATTTGATGTAAAGCAGGTGATTGACTGGCAGGTCACCTGCTGCTTCTCTGTACTTACCTGTCTGACTCTCCTCCTGTGAAATTCCAGCACTCCCATCAGTCCATTTATGCTACTCAGTCAGGACAAAGGGACTACAGAACAAGGACAAGGACTACAGAAATCAGGACAGAGGCGCTTCCTAAAAACAAAGAAAAACAGAGCATGTTAGAAAAATATAAAAGACAAAGCTCAACCATTTTGATCTGACTATTGAAAGATGTATATAAATATATTTCTGTGTGTATATATTTCTGACTTTAGAAGATGATTTATTTAGTTCCCTGTGTTAATGAAATGGCAGTTAATGTGAAGTTGACTGGTTGCTCAGTAACGGCTGTCTCAGCTGACAGTGCTGGGGATGATTGGGGTCAGTAGTGATCAATGTGCCTCAGTCATGTTTCAGAGACTGTGGGGTAGATGGGGCAACTAAGCATTTAACCCCTAGTAGGACCCCGACAGTACCGTGAACAGGGTCTTTACCCAGTACTCTATGATGTAGACCAGAGGGTGAAATTTGGGTTGAAGTCCCATCGAATTCACAGGATAGAACAGAAAATTAAACAGAGGCTGGTAACCCCAGGAGAACAGCAGAACATGAACAAATTGTACATTAAGCAAGTGGAAAAAAATTGATGTGTGCTTAACTCAAGTTAAAAACTCCTTAAACCACAGACCTGCATTGCAACTGGAACAGCTACCCAAACCTGTGAAATGAGCATTAGGGGTGGACTGTGGCAGCCAGGATGGCAGGCATGTGCTCAGTCCCTACATCAGCTGAGTGGGCCTTACCTGGAGCAGGGAAGCTGTCATGCCCCCGTGTTTCGGTTGTCTTATGGTTTCCTTTGTGTTCCAGTTTTTTCTGTTCCGCGTACCTTATTCCTCACCACGTCTTTGCTCTTCCCCACAGGGTGGGCGTGATCTTTCCCTAAGCACTCCCTAATCACTTCCAGCCCTCAGCAATTTTCACACTCGTTTCAGGTCACATTCCTCACACCCTCCCTGATTAATCCCAATCAGCACCAGGCTATAAAGCCACACTTTTTGTTTCTGTCTTTGCCAGATCGTTGATTTGTTGCCAGTGTCACTCTTGCTATCGCGTATATCCTAGTCTCGCACCATTTTCGATATCCTGTTTCCTCTGCACCGTCCTCGGTTTTTCCTCCCCTCGCACTGTTTCCTTGGCCACAGATTGTTTGTTTGTTCGTGTACCTTGTTCAGTGTTTCCCCGTCTGTCGTGCCTGCGTGTTGTCTGCGTTGTGTCTTGTTCTGTGTTCCCTGTTCTTCCCTATTACCTCCCCAGCTCCAACCTCCCGATCCAGCCCGTCCTCCGCCACCGACACCGGAGGTGTTCCACTCAGAGCCAGCCAGATTCCGGATCTCCCCTCAACCCCCACAGCCCTGCTCCAAGTCTGCCTGGTTCCTGCCACAGTCCGTTCAGCGCCACGCCAAGCCGGACTCCGCACCTCCGCATCTACCCTCTCTGTTCCTGTCCCGAGTCTGCCCTGATTCCTATCGTCCCTGTCTGTACTCCAATAAAACCCTTGTATATATCTACTGCTGCCTCAGAGTCCTGCGTTTGGATCCAGTCCGAGACCGGTTCATAACAGAAGCTCTTTACAGAAAAGTCTGTTCTGCTCTCACCCACAGGGTTGTGCAGCACACAGGTGTAGATTGCATCAGAGCTCTCTGCTGCCTCTATCTTCAGCTGGGACCCTGGCTGGGGCTCTGGCAGGCCCCTCCCACCTGTACTGAGTGCTTGGTCTGTCGCCCCCAGAGCACAGCAGGGTTACTGAGGAGCCGTTCACTTGGCAGGTGACTGCTGGTTTACCTACAGCATCCACATGGAGAACAAAGGCTTGTGACCTCACAGCTAACTTTAGCATTGTCTTTCATGGATTAACACACCTGACCCACATGATCGAGTGATATAAAGCTCTTTTTCACTGCAACACTAGGGTATGACTGTAGGGACTCGCATGCTATTCACTCCCAGATCCTTCTGGTCACAGATTGTGAGAAAGTACTTAACATGCAAATTCACCGTCATTGTACCTCTGGGATCGCACCGAAAGTCGAGGCCAAGGTCACAAATTACATGCGCATGTGTAAGGCCCGGTCCACACCGCTTACCTCGCGTGTGCGTGACGGTCGCGGAACCTCTTGCTTCTCATTTCGGCGCCCATGGTAACAGGCTAGAGCAGCCCACACAGCCTGCGTGAGACGCGCGTCTGAGGCGCGGCTCGAGCCTCGCTGCCGCGGCGCGTCATCTAGAGTTTCGGCATGGAGCCTATTTTTCACGTGTGAGGCGCACGGTTCTCAGCAAAAATAGACAGTGAAAAGATCTGTTGATAGTCATATTGACATCATACCAGCAACATTACATAACTGACACCTTTCACTATAGTTTCAATGTCTAGGTTATATCTGAATATGTCACAGACCTGAAAAAAATGTGAAGAGGGACTGCTGTATATTTTTAATTAATTTATTTTTATTATTATTATTAACTTTTTTACAATTGAGCACACACTTCTTAACCTTTTTCTGTCTAAACTAAATATAAATTAAATTTATAATGAAATGAAACCAAACATTCTATTATTGATGGCCATTATCAAAGGCAAACTCAATGTAGAAAGATAAGGCTGGCAGTAGCAGCGCCGCAGCAGCAACGCTGGCGATGTGGACACGCACATGCTTGCGAGCTGCAGCAGTTCAGTGAGGTAGCCGTCACGCACACGTGAGGTAAGCGGTGTGGCCCAGGCGTAAGAATTTAAAATGGAACTTCTTTTGGTCATTGTGTGTTTGTTTGATCGCGTCTTTAAAGGTAAGTACGAGTTATCTTGTTCCTCGAACCGGATACATTTTGTTATTTACCGCTGCGGTTATTGATAAATGCATTTTATGTTATTAACGGAATTCGCTACTTTTGTGTTCAGGCTGGTAACGATTAATTTATTTTGCGGCATTTAATTTCTTTATATCAACGCGTCAGAATTTATAAGTGCAACTGTCACAACTTAGCTTCTGCACATGTGCATTTCGTAGCTTGTGATTTTGTGTAGATAGGTTGGTTTGCCATCACTCTGTTAGAACTTATTTGATTGTTTTAAGTTGTAAATCTGATACGGCGGCAGACGCCATTTCATTTAGCCTACTACTGCGTGTTGGCTGACTCGTTGATTTGTAAATGACTGAGCATTTATATCACTGTTAAACATACTGTATACACAGCTTCAATTAAATAGTTGAATATTCACATTTTGTTTAGCATTTGGTTGTTTATTCGCTGTGATATTGAATGAATGAATAAGTTATTGTTTGTTGGAATACGCACATGTTCCGGTCTGCTGTTTCAGCGTGCCGGTTAATACAAGCCTATTATTCATTGTGACTCACAGAGAGCAGATTCACAGACTGCATCTGCTTTTCATTCCAGATTTTCAGTGATTCAGTTCAGGTGAGATTTTCAGTGACCTACAAAATGGTTTACGATGTATTTCAGCTGCAACCATATAATTTTTTTTCACAGCATATGGCTAGATCTCTGTGATGAAAACCCACATTAGGCTCTTTCAGCAGGAGCTTGATGACAGCAACTTTAACTGGGTTGGGTTCACAACCAGAGGAAAGAGATCAGTTAAAGATGTTTAGCATAGGTACGCATTACATTTCATTTACACTGCATTTATACAGCTGGATATATACTGAAGCAATGCAGGTTAAGTACCTTGCTCAAGGGTACATCGGCAGTGTCTTACCCAGGAATTGAACCTATTACCTTTCGGTTACAAGCCCAGTTCCTTACCAACTGTGTTACACTGTACGCCCAATACTGGTGGAAGTTCCAAAAGTTGGGCCATTCAGTAGAAGCAAACTCACCAAACACTTTTACCGTCTGACGATAGTACACCAGCTCTCCCTTGATCTGCAGCTCACCAACATACTCCCCACTGTCAGCCTCTGTGAGATGTGTGAGGGTCAGGGCTCCCGTTGTGAGGTCCAGGGTCGTCCGTCCTTTAAACTGTCCGTAGTCAACCATCTCCTTCTGGTCAAATTCAACCACCTTATGATGATTCTGCTTCCACAATATTTCCTCCAGGGGACCCTGAACATTAGGCTGTAGTGTGAAGTTCCCATTAGACTGGACAATGATGTCAGGTGTGACATAACCTGCAAGAAAGCCAGAGGCATTGATGTGGATGATTAACTGGATTTACTGAGTGCATGATGGTTGCCGTCTCGCTCGTTCTCGTACTCCTCCTCTCCTACCCCGCTTCCTTATTTCTTAATGGAGCGTGCTGGTAAAACCCATTTTACCGTAGTCGCACTCAAATTCATCAAGGTCTGGGAAAGTTAGATCCGAAGGTAGTTTTGTGTTCGTAGGGTTGTTAAGTTTTTAGCAGAAAGTCTCTGGTGTACTGGATCTTGTTAAATTGAGAGTCAACGTGCCAACCTTCAGTTAGGTGAGACGTCGACCACAACACCGCCAGTATAAACACAGCAGTCCACTCCATGTTACTGAACAATAACATGATTTTACAGCACTGCTGTCGACCAACGATGATAAACCATGGCAAAAAAGAAACAAGTTTAAAAAACGATAAATAACTTAACAAATACGATGTAAACTGAACAAACAAACGGACACCACGCCACTGCTGCCGGTCACTGCGTGCGCATGCACCCTTCTCATGTCAATGATAAATCCTCAGACCACTGTAGGGTCAAATGCGGGGTCCCATAGGGCTCTGTCCTTAGGCCTTTGTTGTTCTACATTCTACCCTTTTCATTTATTTATCACTTTTTACTGAAAAACATACATACAATGTACTGCCGCTGACTTACAAATCACTTTGTGGTCCCGCCCCCTCAAACCTTTCCAACCTGCTCACACTGTATGTTCCCACACAAATTCTCCATCCCCATGATTCAGGACATCTTGTCCCCAAAATTAATAAAACAAAGAGTACACGGCACAGCTTTTTCATACAGAGCCCCTCTGCTGAGGAACTGTCAGCACGACCATGTCAGGGAAGTAGAGTCAGTCTGCACTTTAAAAACCAGGCTTAAAACTCACCTCTTCCTCTCGCATTTTTATAAAACATATTTTTGTTCTGCGTTTTAATCCTGTGGTTTTGCATGCTTGTTTTTAAACTATATTTGTATTTTGTATCATTGTTTCATACAGTGTAGTGACCACTGGGTTAAATTCACTTTAAAATCCAATTTAAACTTGATGTTCGCAAACGACACACCCCATTTTACACATGATCTACCCATTACCAATGTTTTACAGAACAACGTTAGAATGTGAAGCCTGAGTTGACGGATACCGACAGCCTACAGACGCAGCTAGCATCTGCTCATCCCTCCTGTCTACACCCATCGTTCTAAATTTAACATGGGGCCTATATTACACTAGGTGAAATAAAATAAAAACATCTTGTTTAAGTGTTTTACGCCCATGTTGCTGTAGCCTAATCGGTCTCAATCTGTTTACCTATGATGGCAATTTGTCCTGACAAATCATTTGAAGTGAGAAAAATGAAATATGCTGTTTCTTATGGTGGGCATGCTCCAAAATATTCAGACCTCCAAAAACAGTGCTTCACTTGAACACCCAAGCCACCCACTGTACCTCATCCAAGAACTATAAACACTAACACACACACACGCATATGCGCACGTGCACACACACGCAGACACACACACGCACTCACACGCACACACACGCACCCACACGGGCACACACACAGACACACACACACACACACACAGATATATATGGTTATATTTCCAGGCACATTTAGGTTGTTTTCTAGGCCTGTAATGTTATGACCGCAGCGCCCATGTTTGGTCTTCAATTAAAATCTGAATAGAAATTACAGTATGTCACCACTAGATGGGAGTGTTGCATGATATAGCATTCTGGAGCAGTCTTGACTGTGCATAGTGATTATCACTGTAGTGAAAGTCAAGGACTACACATTAAAAAAAAAAATCTGCTTTACCCGAATAAAAACATTGAATTTTTTTGTACTGAAACGTGTTTGCTATTTCATTTTTGATTTTTGGTGGGATTGAACAAATCAGTTGCTGTTTACATTGCATATTACTCCATTTTAGACACGGACTCAAAATCTATGCATTCCTTGTGACCCAATTCACAGGCATTGTTTGGTTTATGCCCCTTGCCCCTTGTGTCAAAGCCTATTTCCTGTCTGTTTTAACTGCAGCCCTGTCTCATTCTCTCTGACTCTGACTGGACTCCATGTGTTTGTGATCAATGAGCCAGATGTGAGCATCATCCTGAATGCAGCAATCCTGTTCTGCCTCTAGCATGTATCAGAGGAACAATCGTATAGAGAAACAATCATATCTCCAGTGCTTTCAGAAGGTATTCAGCTCCTTAGAACCTTTTCATCTGCATGAGGGGGCTGTGGTGTGGAGCTGCGTGAGGGGGCTGTGGTGTGGAGCTGCGTGAAAGGGCTGTGGTGTGGAGCTGCGTGAGGGGGCTGTCGTTTGGAGCTGCGTGAGGGGGCTGTGGTGTGGAGCTGCGTGAGGGGGCTGTGGTGTGGAGCTGCATGAGGAGGCTGTAGTGTGGAGCTGCGTGAGGGGGCTGTGGTGTGGAGCTGCCTGAGGGGGCTGTGGTTCGGAGCTGCATGAAGGGGCTGTGGTTCGAAGCTGCATGAGGGGGCTGTGGTGTGGAGATGCGTGAGGGGGCTGTGGTGTGGAGCTCCATACACCTACCAGGTTCTTCTCAGGGGTGAGGGTTCGATGAGTGAAGGTGCTCGTCACAGCACTAATCTGGCCTGTGTGCAGGGCCTACTGGAGTTAGACAGCGCTGTGTTCTGCAGCTGGGATGTACAGAGGATGGCAAGACAGAGCGGAGGGTCTTTGGGCTTTATGTGGTCAAAAGGCATGAAGTACAGGTAGGGTTGCGGAACAACTGGCTCCCCTATTGGTCAGATGGAATAGACTCTCCATACAGTGTATACCTACTGTACATAAGATTAACAAAGTACATTTCAAATAGATAACAATACAAAACAGGGCATGGAATATTATAGAATGAATAAAAATAAAATAATAATGATATAAGACCAATAATGATTCAATTTAATAGAAAATACAATACCCACAATAACAAACGATTTATTCTTAACTGGTTCTGCTAATACATAGATTCATTTCTTCATAATTGTGGGCTTCAGTATATAAAAATGACACGGACCACACTGGTGCACATCACACACCATAATCTACAGATCATGAAAGAGAAATGAGCAGGATTAGCACAGAAACACCTCCATAGCTGGCCAAAAGGAGTTAAACACAGAACAGAAAACAGTGGTGGGGTGTGGCTACAATACGACTGGCTCCCCTGATAAAAAAGTGAAAATAAATTATAGCTGCTGCTGCTAGCCAAAAAAAAAAAGTATAGCACGAGTTAGCTAGATTAGATAACAGACTTTCATCAGGAGTTTATCAACTATTTACATGGAAATTAGACACCAAAATATTGCAGGAATTACAATTACCCGCTCTGCTGCGTCTCTCCCTCCTGTGTGCTCTGGGACAGTCCTGCTAGGTAGACGGAGTGTAGCACAGTGGGTAAGGAACTGGGCTTGTAACCGCAAGGTCGCAGGTTCGATTCCCGGGTAGGACACTGCCGTTGTACCCTTGAGCAAGGTACTTAGCCGAAATTGCTTCAGTATATATCCAGCAGTATAAATGGATACAATGTAAAAAAAAAAAAAAAATGCTATGTAAAAAAAGTTGTGTAAGTCGCTCTGGATAAGAGCGTCTGCTAAGTGCCTGTAATGTAATGCTCAAGGGTTTAAGGGTGTTTTAGGGGCTATAGAGGTTTAGGGGTTTTATAGGGGCTGTAGGGTTTCGGGGGCTTTTCTGGGAGGGACTTCACCCCTCTGTCCTGTGACTCCGTCCTCTCCTCTCTCCCTCTCTTCTTCTCTTCCTCTGCCTCATAGGTGCTGTTGGGCTCCAGATTTGGGCCTGATGTTGGGCTTTCCTCTGCACAGCAGGACTCCTCACTCTCCCCAGTGTGAGGGGGGGAAGGGGCCGTGGTGTCTGGGAGTCCCTGGGCTGGATCAGCTGTGCTTAATGGCTCAGTGAGTGGGACACTTAGATTTTCCTCTGCTGATCTGGAGTTTATATCCTGATCTGAATCTGGTTTTGGGACACTTTCGCCCCCGCCCCCTCCTGCCCCACTGGGCTGAGCTCCGCCCCCATCACTACCTCCATCCTGCCCCTCCCTCTTCTCTCTCTGCCTCTGGGCTCCTGCTCTCTGATTGGCTGCAGTCTCATCAGTAGATTCTGCTGCTCTTTCTGTTTCCTCTTCCTGGTCCTGATTCTGTACTGGAGCTGGTGCTGGATGGGGGGGGGGAATTAGGGAGGTGGAGAAGAGAGGGGCTGGATGGGGGACTGTGGAAGGTCTCCTCTTCATTTCCTGTTTTGGATGGAGCAGCAGGTGGAGACTCAGGAGAGCTGGACGGGACAGTGCCAGAGGAGGGGTGTTTAGAGTTCCCCCACTCAGTCTCCACTCCACTCTCTTCAGAATCTTCACCCCGATTTAGTGATTCTGTACAGAAATGAAATAAAATATTAAATCTGATGTAAAGCAGGTGACTGATTGGCAGGTTACCTGCTGCTTCTCTGTACTTACCTGTCTGACTCTCCTCCTGTGAAATTCCAGCACTCCCATCAGTCCCTTTGTGCTGCTCAGTCAGTGCTGTCTTCTGAACCTCGTCACAGGTCTTAACTGGGCTCCACCCACTGTCAATAAGCTTTACTCTATCCCGGACTTTTAGTGTAGAAACAGGAAATAAGGTTGTGTGTGCTGAGTACAGTACAAATGCAAGGAGGCTCACAGGTGAATATCTGATCCTGCTTTACATCAAGGCCAGGATTCAATCCCCATTCGTCCTAACTGCTCACACAGAATAATGCAAGGGATATTTTTTAAAAAACATCTTAACCAATACAGTTTAATAAATTCAAAATATTCACCCTGAATTAATCTTTCTACAGAGAAATGAAATAGATCTACCTAAATAAATCTACCTGTAAATGTATCTGAGCAGCAAGAGCACCTGCACACAAGAGAATGAGCAGGAACAGCTGCCTGAGTCTCTCATTGAGGACGTTACCTGCTGCTTCTCTGTACTTACCTGTCTGACTCTCCTCCTGTGAAATTCCAGCACTCCCACCAGTCCCTTTGTGCTGCTCAGTCAGTGCTGTCTTCTGATGCTCATCCTGGGTCTTTTCTGGGCTTTTCCCACGTTCTATAAGCTTTACTCTATCCCGAACTTTTACTGCAGAAACAGAGGAAATAAGGCTGTGTGTGCTGAGTACAGTACAAATGCAAGGAGGCTCACAGGTGAATCAGATCCTGCTTCATATCAAGGCCAGGATTCAATCCCCATGTTTCCTCACTCTTCACACACAATAATGCATGTAATGCAGTTATATTTGGTCTTCACCTTCACAATTTGGCAAATTCAAAGTAAACGTTTAACACTTTATACTTAAATTCTGACCCAAAGCTAAGGACAAGTGTTCACTTTTGTGAATGGGGATAGAAAATGTATAGATTAGTCACTTGTTGGACATTTACAAAAGGTTTATACAATAAATTCTCTCGTCAATCATCTAAAATACTTAATGGTCAACAGTTAAGGGTGAAGCCGACTCAAGATATTTCAAATTTAATTCATGGCTTGAAAAATGTCCACAATGTTTTATGGGTATTTTGTAATTTATTTCCTTTCCTGAACTGACTGAACTGCAGGGTAATTGATCCCAACCCTGAAACAGAGGCATTTCAGTACTGCTGTTTCATTATGAGACATGTTTCTGTTCAGAGTTAATTCTGCCTTACCTGGAGTTTCCTCAACGTTTTCAGGGTCTGCTGGTAATAGCTGTTGTCTTTCTGTTTCAAAAGAAGTGTTTCACAGATTTAGTTTATTATCTAGTTTTACCAGCAGCACGCCTACTTCTGAAGTTTATGAATAGGAATACATCTGATTTGAATACATTTGTCATTGAGTACTGTATAGGCATACATTGTATAGATGTAAATTTTTTGGAGGAAACCTGCAGCTGCAGTGTTTTAAGTTCGGAGATAAAGTACCAGAGGGAGTGATGTCATCACCTGCAGCTCTAAGGCCAGAGTGAATAACACTGTTCTGCAGCTCACCATTTACTGCAGCTTCAGAGTCTCTCTCTCTCAGTCTTGTCTTTTCTACAATATAAGATATTAAATATTATTCATTACTCATCGTGCTTTACAGTAGCATCATCATAGTCACCACCATCATTTCTACAGCTTACCCCCAGATTGAGCTTCCATGTCCTCTTCATTTTGTCTTTCTACAATGTAAAATATAATTTTTATTATTATTAGTCATGGGTGTAGTAGCGCTAATGTATGAGCTTTCAGTCCCACAGTATTGGAGAGCTTGTGCTCATTTTATGGAGACAACAGGAGTGCAGCCCTACTGAATCCAGTCCTGAGTAACTGCTGCAGAAACAGCAGGATCTGCATATGGATGCGTTTATTAATATCATTTCATGTATTATTTGAAAAGACTCTTACTTTTGTAGAATTTCTTGTAGTAAAATAAAAGCAATCCCACAATGATGAAGATGAGGAAGAGGACAAGGACTACAGAAATCACGACAGAGGCGCTTCCTAAAAACAAAGAAAAACAGAGCATGTTAGAAAAATATAAAAGACAAAGCTCAACCATTTTGATCTGACTATTGAAAGATGTATATAAATATATTTCTCTGTGTATATATTTCTGACTTCAGAAGATGATTTATTTAGTTCCCTGTGTTAATGAAATGGCAGTTAATGTGAAGTTGACTGGTTGCTCAGTAACAGCTGTCTCAGCTGACAGTGCTGGGGATGATTGGGGTCAGTAGTAATCAATGTGCCTCAGTCATGTTTCAGAGACTGTGGGGTAGATGGGGCAACTGAGCATTTAACCCCTAGTAGGACCCGACAGTACTGTAAACAGGGCCTTTACCCAGTACTCTATGATGTAGACCAGAGGGTGAAATTTGGGTGGAAGTCCCATGGAATTCACAGGATCCACAGGACAGCACAGAAAATTCAGCAGAGGTTTGTAACCCCAGGGAAACGGCAGAATATGAGGAACTTTTTAATTAAGTGAGAGGGAAACAAATAATTTCACACAGGCAAGACATAAAGGGTCAACTGCATTTCAGCTGGAACAGCTATCCAAACCTGTGAAATGAGAATTAGGGGTGGACTACATAACAACTGGAACAGCTACCCAAACCTGTGAAATGAGGATTAGGGGTGGACTGTGGCAGCCAGGATGGCAGGCCTGTGCTCAGTCCCTACATCAGCTGAGTGGGCCTTACCTGGAGCAGGGAAGCAGCTCTTTACAGGAAAGTCTGTTCTGCTCTCACCCACAGGGTTGTGCAGCACACAGGTGTAGACTGCATCAGAGCTCTCTGCTGCCTCTATCTTCAGCTGGGACCCTGGCTGGGGCTCTATGGCAAGCCCCTCCCACCTGTACTGAGTGCTTGGTCTGTTGCCCCCAGAGCACAGCAGGGTTACTGAGGGGCCGTTCACTTGGCAGGTGACTGCTGGTTTACCTACAGCATCCATATGGAGAACAAAGGCTTGTGACCTCACAGCTAACTTTAGCATTGTCTTTCATGGATAAACACATCTGACCCACATGATCGAGTGATATAAAGCTCTTTTTTACTGAAACACTAGCGTATGACTGTAGGGTCTCACATGCTATTCACTCCCATATCCTTGTGGTTACAGACCAACTTCCCCTCCCACACCTGCACACAAATCCCATACAGGTATGCTATTTTTCTGGGATAGACCAACCTGTTATACAGGTTACAGGTGTGTGAGATGAACCTGTGTGACTCTCAGAGAGCAGATGCACAGACTTTTAGTGACTCAGTTCAGCTGAGCTGTTGATCAAATGTCTTTTTTTAACCCTGTTGTCCGATCATCTAGTCTTTAGATTCTGATCTTTGAGAAACAGACATTATCATTTATATGACCATGGGATTGTATCCGTTTTCTCTCCCTGCTCTCCACTCCACTAACATCAAAGGGAACATCCATGGGGCAATGAAGCCCTGTTACAGGTCTTATCTCTGCGTTATGGTTTTTGGACTGTGATCTTGGTTTCCTGGGGCATGTTTGGGAGAACCGGCTGTGGTTTGGTTTTTTCACTCATTTCCTCTGTGACTGTAACTTGTCCATGTCGGTAACATTGTGTTTTCTTTTCTTTAAGGTAGCAGAACCTCGTCTTTATCATATGTGAATCTTCGTTGTAACTTAATGAATTTCTTCATTTTAATCTGGTTCTGAGGTGTCCATTTGACAAAGGTTGATCCAACAGATTTCTCTGCCTATCAATGAACTTGCCAATTTAATTAATTATTGATACTTTGATAATCCATCCATCCATTATTTATACCCGCTAATCCTGAGCTGGGTTGCGGGGGGTGCTGGAGCGTATCCCAGCATGCATTGGGCGAGAGGCAGGAATACACCCTGGACACACACCATTCACTCACACACCCATTTCTATGGCCAATTTAGAGTCTCCAATTAGCCTACCTGCAGGTCTTTGGACTGTGGGAGGAAACCCACATGGACATGGGGAGAACATGCAAACTTCACACAGAAAGGCCCCAAGCCAAGATTCAAAAACCACAACCTTACTGCTGTGAGACGACAGTGCTACCCACTACACCACCATGCCGCCCCATCTTTGATAATAAGAAGAAATTCAATTTACCAAATATATTTTATATGTAGGATACGTGAGGGGTTTTAACTGTTGATGCACTTGTGTTCGGTATTCAGAGTGCCGGATGTCAATCGAGGGTTTTAACTGTTAAAACTGCTGGATTCAGAAAATGAAACATATTTCACTTAATCTTCACTTTGCCAACACAGCAGTTTTTACATCAGAAGTCAAAATCAAAGTTAAGTGCTACACATCTGTTACAACAAAAAAATCAGTTGTATGTGGTAGAATATGTGGTATATGTGTTTGTAGTAGAAATTAGTAATCTAAATTGAAGAAAGTCTCTCTCTGGACTGTGAAGTCAGAGAAAAGTCTTTCCAACGGTAATGCCTGTTATGTCTCTGCCAGTGTGTGTGTGTGTGTGTGTGTGTGTGTGTGTGTATGTATGCATGTGTTTGTGTGTCTGTGTGTCTGTGTGTTGGCCAGAGCGTGTAGCAGTAGTAAAAAGCAGACTGTGGCAGTCAGGATGGCAGGCCTGTGCTCAGTCCCTACATCAGCTGAGTGGGCCTTACCTGGAGCAGGGAAGCAGCTCTTTACAGGAAAGTCTGTTCTGCTCTCACCCACAGGGTTGTGCAGCACACAGGTGTAGATTGCATCAGAGCTCTCTGCTGCCTCTATCTTCAGCTGGGACCCTGGCTGGGGCTCTATGGCAGGCCCCTCCCACCTGTACTGAGTGCTTGGTCTGTCGCCCCCAGAGCACAGCAGGGTTACTGAGGGGCCGTTCACTTGGCAGGTGACTGCTGGTTTACCTACACCATCTACATGGAGAACAAAGGCTTGTGACCTCACAGCTAACTTTAGCATTGTCTTTCATGGATTAACACACCTGACCCACATGATTGATTAATATAAAGCGCTTTTTTACTGAAACACTTATGGTTGAGAACTCTGTGAAACTATAACTTTTGTGTCATTTAGTGATATTCACACTCATAACCGTGTGGTTACAGACTGACTTGTGAAGCACTTTGAAATAATGTAAAATGCCATGCTTCTACCTGCTTTGACAGACAAAAACATTTTTTTATTGCCCCACTAAATGGTTGAAAGTGTATTTCAGTAGACAATGTATATGTTTTTTATAACATACAGCTAAATTTTTTGGATGAAAGCCCACAATTAACTGGGATTTGGTCATTCAGTAGAAGCAAACTCACCAAACACTTTCACCGCCTGACGATATTCCACCAGAGTTCCCTTGATCTGCAGCTCACCAACATACTCCCCACTGTCAGCCTCTGTGAGACGTGTGAGGGTCAGGGCTCCCGTTGTGAGGTCCAGGATCGTCCGTCCTTTAAACTGCCTGTATTCAACCACCTCCTTCTGGTCAAATTCAACCACCTTATGATTATTCCACCTCCACAAAATTTCCTCCAGGGGACCCTGAACTCTAGGCTGTAGTGTGAAGTTCCCGTTAGACTGGGCAATGATCTCAGGCGTGACATCACCTGCAAGAAAGCCAGAGGCATTGATGTGGATGATTAACTGGATTTGTTGAGTGCATGATGTGAAGCGCAGTAAGTCTTTTAGAATGAATGAATTTTTCACTTATTTTTTAAAATATAGAAACCATAGCCTAGGTACATTTTTCCAAAGAAAATGTTAACAGAAAGTGTCTTAGTAAGGTGCTGGGCCAACAGAAGCCATCAGGACAGCTTCAGTGTACCTTGGCATAGATTCTACACATCTCTGGAACGTTATTGGAGGGATAGAACACTATTCTTCCAAAAGATATGCCCTCATTTGGTGTTTTGGTGATGGTGGGCGAGAGCAAGGTCTAACACGTTGGTCCAAAATCTCCCATTGGTGTTCAATTGAGTTCAGACACATATCTTCTCCTTGGCTTACAAAAAGAACTCATTTCCTGGAGAGTAATTAGTTTCGTGTGAAGAAATTTTGGAGCTTAACAGTATTAGTTTTGAATGGACTTCAATGGGGAAACCTGCTTTTCGGTGCCAGACTTACTAAACTGCAATACCTCGAGTAACCACTGGAGTCTATAAACAGAGAATGACCATCTCTGGTCCCCTGCCTTCTCTTCGCATCGCCTCTTACTTCTGAGGGCGTTCCTTTTATGTTCGCTTTCGTTTTTGAAGCGCGATTATTCATGTGGGCCAGTTTAAACCTTTTTGAATACGTTTTCAGCCTCTGAAGTTTGCATTTGTTGTTTTGACGTCAGCACTAAAGACAGCTGTTATCACTGGGCGTCATGGATGATGAACTCTGGATGGATGACGAGCCTGTGTGCAGCAGCTGTTTCTGGTTTTTACACTTAGTAGTTATAATAATATTCTAATTACCGGACAGAAGGCTATTAATTCAGTCTCCAAGACAAATTATTTAGGCTAATGCAGGGGGTTGGGGCACACTGCTATCCGTCTGTTCCCGTTTACTACAATAACTGACCGAGAATATGACAGTACAAACTCAATTAAGATGCAAATAATTTTACAAGCCTACATGAACGGAATCTGATAAACCTACAGACACAGACAGTACCTCAATACTTCCCTTCTGTCAACATTTATCATTCTAAATGTAAAATATTACAGTAGCTGAAATATAAAGTCTCACTAAAGTATTTCACTTTCACACCTGTCTCAAGCCGCTTATGTGTATTGTCTTTGTCCTGATAATTCATTGACTCGCGCTGCAGATTCCCACAGTAATGTCAGGAACTCAGTGAAACAATCAAATGCAAAACACGTAGGATCGCTCAACACTGTCCGCCGCGATTTCCTCAGGCAGAAATCACACAGGATTATATTAACCGCTTCAGGCGCAGCGCGGTTGAACAGCGGAGTTAAACGTATTTCTTGAGTCTACTGCACAATAATTTAGCATATTAGCAAGATAGTTAAACGTGTAACCTGTGAAAAAAAGGTTATCACTTGGAAACCATACTACGAAAGACTAACAGAAGCGAGTTACAGTTCTTACCGAATATGAAGTTCGCGAGGATAAAAAATAACGGCGTAGTGATTCTGAAGCGCGTGTCTGCCATTGCTCGCCTTCATACAGGCGCATCTCCGGTGGCGAGCCTGATGTGAAAGTGAAAGCTTACTTGCGGGTTGGTAACCCCGGTTTTTCCCAACGGTTATTTACTACTAGCATGCTATCCGGGATGGGGGCGATCATGCAGTTTTGTATTTCTTGACAAATAGGTATGGCAAGAAACATACGGCCATGTACACATGCGCTCTTACAAGGAGGAAACAACAAACAAACAGGCACTGAACAATTTGGGATTACAAAAAGCAAGACATAATAACATTTGGACTTACACATTAACTGAGAAGCAATGATAGAAGGTACTTAAAAAAAAACAGAATTAAAGAAAGCATTGTGGAAACATATTACAGTATGATTTTAGGGGCATGAATAGGATGGAGAAGTTACATGAGTGCTCATGAGGATGTGAGTTAAGCATTTATATGTAGTACATTATAAAGTGCTTTAATTTAAGGACGTTTTGGGGAGTGTGAGGGGGTGAAAGGAGTGTGTGGAATGAATGTGTGGAATATTACAATCATATTAGTCATAATGAATAAATAAATACTGTTCTGCTACCCAACTGGTCTAAAAATTTTTTTTTTTTAAACTCAAAGTCAACTGCAAGTCATCACAGCATACTACTAGCAAGTAATCCCCTTAACCTGTATTTAAGGCAGTCATATGGTAAATGGACTGCATTTATATAGCACTTTTATCCAAAGCGCTTTACAATTGATGCCTCTCATTCGCCAGATCAGTTAGGGGTTAGGTGTCTTGCTCAAGGACACTTCGACATGCCCAGAGCGGGGTTTGAACCGGCAACCCTCCGACTACCAGACAATCGGTCTTACCTCCTGAGCTATGTCGCCCCCAGTCATGTTTGGTGTGGTTATCTTCTAAAATTCATGACGAAGATCATGGAATAAAGTATATCTGATTATCTTGTACAGCTATATGATTATCCAACCAGATCTAATTTGGCGAATATTTTACTGAACCAATCGAAATCCACCCCCGATGGGAAGGGCGGTAGTGATATGAAGGTGTGTCCTCCAAACAGCCAATGGCAGCGCAGACCTCAAACAGCCAATGACAGCTTAGACCTCTGAAACACCTGGCCACGGAGTTTAGCTAGACGACACCAGGGGCTCGGGCGTCTTCTCTTTCTTTTCTCTATTTTCCCCCTTCGTACCCGAGCCTGGGTGTACGGAGATTTTTTGGAATGCTACGGTAGCCGCGGTGTCTCTGCTGGATGAGCCTGAACAGCTGTGCTGTTGGACCCGGCTCTGGGACCATGTGTCTACACCATGAAGTACTGACGGGTTCGTGTGTGGGGGAGTCCGTAGGGGAGCCAGGAAAGTAAAAATACTGAAACTATAGCTGCTACTAGCCAAGACAAGTTCACACAGACACGTACATACACACACACACACACATACACAGCGCAATAAAGTTTCAGTTCTTTAAATGATCTCCTATTTTCTTGGTCTTAGGAGCTTCTATTCCTGTGTCTGCAGTTGTGACTCTGTACTGCGCTGGTGCTAGATGGGGGGGGGGGGGGGGAATATCAGGGGGTGGAGAGGAGAGGGGCTGGGCGGGGGACTGTGGAAGGTCTCCTCCTCACTTTCTGTTTTGGGTGGAGCAGCAGGTGGAGTCACAGGAGCGCTGGACGGGACAGTGCCAGAGGAGGGGTGTTTAGAGTCCCCCCCCTCAGTCTCCACTCCACTCTCTTCAGAATCTTCACCCTAATTTAGTGATTCTGTGGAGAAATGAAATGAAATATTGAACCTGATGTAAAGCAGGTGACTGACTGGCCAGTCACCTGCTGCTTCTCTGTACTTACCTGTCTGACTCTCCTCCTGTGAAATTCCAGCACTCCCATCAGTCCATTTGTGCTGCTCAGTCAGGACAAAGGGACTACAGAACAAGGACAAGGACTACAGAAATCACGACAGAGGCGCTTCCTAAAAACAAAGAAAAACAGAACATGTTAGAAAAATATAAAAGACAAAGCTCAACCATTTTGATCTCACTATTGAAAGGTGTATATAAATATTTTTCTGTGTGTATATATTTCTGACTTTAGAAGATGATTTATTTAGTTCCCTGTGTTAATGAAATGGCAGTTAATTTGAAGTTGACAGGTTGCTCAGCAACAGCTGTCTCAGCTGACAGTGCTGGGGATGATTGGGGTCAGTAGTAATCAATGTGCCCCAGTCATGTTTCAGAGACTGTGGGGTAGATGGGGCAACTGAGAATTTAACCCCTAGTAGGACCCGACAGTACTGTAAACAGGGCCTTTACCCAATACTCAATGATGTAGACCAGAGGGTGAAATTTGGGTGGAAGTCCCATGGAATTCACAGGATAGAACAGAAAATTCAGCAGAGGCTTGTAACCGCAGGAGAATGGCAGAATATGAAGAACTTTTTAATTGAGCGGGAAAAGAATAATTTCACACAGGCAAGTCATAAGGGGTGGACTACATAACAACTGGAACAGCTACTCAAACCTGTGAAATGAGCATTAGGGGTGGACTGTGACAGCCAGGATGGCAGGCCTGTGCTCAGTCCCTACATCAGCTGAGTGGGCCTTACCTGGAGCAGGGAAGCAGCTCTTTACAGGAGAGTCTGTTCTGCTCTCACCCACAGGGTTGTGCAGCACACAGGTGTAGACTGCATCAGAGCTCTCTGCTGCCTCTATCTTCAGCTGGGACCCTGGCTGGGGCTCTATGGCAGGCCCCTCCCACCTGTGCTTGGTCTGTCGCCCCCAGAGCACAGCAGGGTTACTGAGGGGCCGTTCACTTGGCAGGTGACTGCTGGTTTACCTACAGCATCTACATGGAGAACAAAGGCTTGTGACCTCACAGCTAACTTTAGCATTGTCTTTCATGGATTAACACACCTAACCCACATGATGGAGTGATATAAAGCACTTTTTTACTGAAACACTGACTAGGGTATGACTGTAGGGTCTCACATGCTATTCACTCCCATATCCTTCTGGTCACAGATTGTGAAAAAGTACTTAAAACATGCAAATTCACCGTCATTGTACCTCTGGGATCGAACTGAAAGTCGAGGCCAAGGTCGCAAATTACATGCGCATGTGTAAGGCCCGGTCCACGCCGCTTACCTCACGTGTGCGTGACGGTCGCGGAACCTCTTGCTTCTCATTTCGGCGCCCATGTTAACAGGCTAGAGCAGCCCACACAGCCTGCGTGAGACGCGTGTCTGAGGCGCGGCCCGAGCCTCGCTGCTGCGGCGCGTCATCTAGAGTTTCAGCCTGGAGCCTATTTTTCACGTGTGAGGCGCGCGGTTCTCAGCAAAAATAGACAATGAAAAGATTTGTTGGTAGTCATATTGACATCATACCAGCAGCATTACATAACGGACACCTTTCACTATAGTTTAAATGTCTAGGCTTTATCTGAATATGTCACAGGCTTGAAAAAAATGTGAAGAGGGATTGCTGTATATTTTTTATTTATTTATTTTTATTATTATTATTTATTTATTTATTTTTACAATTGAGCACAGGTTTCTTGACCTTTTTCTGTCTAAACTAAATATAAATTAAATTTATAATGAACTGAAATCAAACATTCTATTATTGATGGCCATTATCAAAGGCAAACTCAATGTAGAAAGATAGGGCTGGCAGTAGCAGTGCCGCAGCAGCAACGCTGGCGATGTGGACACGCACATGCGTGCGAGCCGCAGCAGTTCAGTGAGGTAGCCGTCACGCACACGTGAGGTAAGCGGTGTGGCCCAGGCGTAAGAATTTAAAATGGATCTTCTTTTGGTCATTGTGTAAGAATGGGTTGTTGCATACTTGCTCCTGTTTGTTTGCATCGCGTCTTTAAAGGTAAGTACGAGTTATCTTGTTGAAGCGGATACTTTTTGTTATTTACCGCTGCGGTTATTGACAAATGCATTTTATGTTATTAACTAAATTCGCTACTTTTGTGTTCAGGCTGGTAACGTTTAATTTATTTTTCGGCATTTCATTTCTTTATATCAACGCGTCAGAATTTATAAGTGCAACTGTCAAGACTTAGTTCTTGCACATGTGTATTTCATAGCTTGTGATTTTGTGTAGATAGGTTGGTTTGCCATCACTCTGTTAGAACTTATTTGATTGTTTTAAGTTGTAAATCTGATACGGCGGCAGACGCCATTTCATTTAGCCTACTACTGCGTGTTGGCTGACTCTTTGTAAATGAATGAGCGTTTATATCGCTGTTAAACATACTGTATGCACAGCTTGAATTAAATTGTTGAATATTCACATTTTGTTTAGCATTTGTTTGTTTATTCCCTGTGATATTGAATGAATGAATAAGTTATTGTTTGTTGAAACACGCACATGTTCCGTTCTGCCGTTTCAGCGTGCCGGTTAATACTAGCCTATTGTTTATAAATGCTAAAGTTTATTTCTTTGCATTCTGTCATTCATCTATATACTTTTCTTTATTCTGTAAAATATTGAATATGATTTGAAAACCAGTGACTATATTGTAAGTGTTTTTTTCTGCTTGTTTATTTAGGTCCACGGTATAGCTACAAATTAACATGGTGTAAATTTAAACGTGGATCAAATTCTTTAAATGCTTTAATTTGAACTGCCCTCAACACAGCCCAGCTTCCCCTACCACACATGCACACACCTCCCATACAGGTGTGCTGTTTTTCTGGGATAGACCAACTTGTTAAACAGGTTACAGGTGTGTGAGATGAACCTGTGTGACTCAAAGAGAGCAGGTTACAGGTGAGTGAGATGACCTGTGTGACTCACACAGAGCAGGTTACAGGTGTGTGAGATGAACCTGTGTGACTCACACAGAGCAGGTTTCAGGTGTGTACGATGACCTGTGTGACTCACACAGAGCAGGTTTCAGGTATGTACGATGACCTGTGTGACTCACAGAGAGCAGATTCACAGACTGCATCTGTGACTATCATTTTTTTTCACAGCATATGGCAGCATCTCTGCGATGAAAACCCACATTAGACTTTTTCAGCAGGAGCTTGATGACAGCAACTTTATCTGGGTTGGGTTCACAACCAGAGGATCAGTTAAAGATGTTTAGCATAGGTACGCATTACATTCCATTACAGGCATTTAGCAGACGCTCTTATCCAGAGCGAAATACACACCTTTAACGTAGCATTTACACTGCATCCATTTATACAGCTGGATATATACTGAATCAATTCCGGTTAAGTACCCTCCTCAAGGGTACATCGGCAGTGTCCTACCCAGGAATTGAACCCATTACCTTTCGGTTACAAGCCCAGTTCCTTACCCACTGTGCTACACACTGTGCTACAAGCCCAATACTGGTGGAAGTTCCAAAAGTTGGGCCATTCTGTAGAAGCAAACTCACCACTTTTACCATCTGACGATAGTACACCAGCTCTCCCCTGATCTGCAGCTCACCAACATACTCCCCACTGTCAGCCTCTGTGAGACGTGTGAGGGTCAGGGCTCCCGTTGAGAGGTCCAGGGTCGTCCGTCCTTTAAACTGTCCGTAGTCAACCATTTAGCTGTAGTGTGAAGTTCCCATTAGACTGGACAATCATCTCAGGCGTGACATCACCTGCAAGAAAGTATATTAATACAAATCATGAGCAATTTTTTTTACTCTAATCTGAGCTAACAGGTTAGCAAGTATACAGATACAGTAAATGAAGTTAGAGAAATGATCAGAAGTTCCTTTGCTGGCACTAGTCCAGGACACACATATAACCCATTCATGGAATTTTATGGCTCATTATTTTGCTCAGGGAAATGCTTTATTTATTTTTGTGACCTAAATGTAATGTGACAGGGGGCCTCCTTTAAATTGCAGTAATCAGATATTGATTTTACAAACATAAATACTGAGCACTCAAAAAAATCTGAAGAAAACCCGCGTCTGCCCTGTCCAAAGAAGCTGGCTGAAAGGTGTCACACACCCACAAGTGCTTAACTGCTGCTGTTTCCAGGTAACTCCTCGTGTTGTGATTTGCTTTGCACTGTGATTCTAAGCAGGCGCTTTTCCAAAGCAATGCTCCCCATATTTTGCTACATTTGTTCAATGGACTTAGTGCCACTTTTCTCCTCTTGCATATCATATCGTATTTGGACTTTAAATGTTGCGCCACATCAAAGATACAAATCTGTAAAAGTCCAAGTGTATATAAAATCAATGGCATCACTTTAATCAGTGGATCACTGACAGATCTCCCCTTGCACTCTTCTCCACTGGAGCAGCAGGGCAGGGAGGAGCCTAATTTGTCCTTTGGATCCTGTAAGAAACCCCTTCCACACGCAGCGGAAGTATCTGAGTGGTGAAGGAACGCGTGTAGTCTCACCTGGTGCTACTAGAACAGGAGTAATTTAATGATATCTCAATTATCTGACTCCAAAATAATGTTTTAACATTTCCTCTGTGCCAACAGTTATGCATAGACTGAGGAGACTGCTTTCTGCCAGTAGTGTGGCTCCATACCGATCGCTGTCCATCATGGTAGGCGTGGACGTGCCTCTGGCTTGTGTAGCCTGCATAAATCCTGCTACAACACTAGTGTATAAGCAAGTGACTACAGGGTGCAGATGTCCTGAGTTCTGTGTGTATGTTAGGACCTTAAAACTACGAGGTGTGCAGATGTAAGCTTCAAAGAGGAATGACAGGTCAAAATGAACGTAGCTTATTGTACAGTGTGTTCAATAGTGGCAATATACAGTAGTCCAAAAGTATGTGTATAGTGAGATGGCTATATGCATATGATGCAAAGGAGACCATGTTGACCAGTCTCCCTGAACCATTCCATGTTTCCCCTTGCATACCCAAAAGATAAAATCAAAACACCAAGTCATCAAATAAAGACTCAATCATGACTGAACAGGACATCGATGATCCTGCTTACACTTTCTCTGTAAGCATACCACACCGGGTCAACCCTTGTATCTGGCTGAGCGCTGACCCATAGGTACCAAGATTTAGTCGGCACCCAGCACCCAGCACCAAATACCAAATACACCAACTACTTCTGCATGACATCAGCTTTCCAACGATACAAAGCATGATTAGACTTTATTATGGAGACCCAAAGGTTCACATAACGCTGATCCAGTAGGATGTTTTCAGCACTGTCTCTCACACCAGCCGACTCCCTCTCAGCACAGTAAACAGTCTATTTCACCCTGAGGCAGACTTCTGTGAGCTGCCCTACAGTCCACTACCAGCCAAATTACTGAAGGAACTCTGACTGGTATGGAGCGCGCCTGTGCTTAACCTCGTTAACTGGCCTTGTTAGCCTCTGGTTTTGTATCCAACTCCTTGACAGTTTCTGTCATCAAGCCCCCGGTGCAAAAGCCTAATTTTAAACCCTGAAATCCTAAAAAACTACAGACCTATCTCCATTCTCCTCTTCTAAAATACTTGAAGGCTGCAGCCAAACAGCTCAGTGCTTTGCTGAAGATGAATAATATTGATGAAAGCCTTCATGTTCATAGCCCCATTGCAGCACAGAGACCAGAACTGATGACCTCCTTTTAGCCTCAGATCAGAAAACTCCTACACTCGTCTTAATCTCAGCACAGCATTCGATTGTGTAGAACAGGGCTGCCCAATCCTGATCCTGAAGGTCTATCTTCCAGTATTTCTTAATTCCAAACCTAACAAGCCACATCATAAGAATTAGAGATGTCGTTCAGTTGCTAATTAGTAGAATCAAGTGTGCTGAATTAGGGTTAACATTTTATTTTATTTATTTAACCATTATTTAACCAGGAAAACCCCATTGAGATTGAAATCTCTTTTGCAAGGGGGACCTGCCATGAAAAACAAAGTTACCCAACAAGACTTAAACCTAACAAAATGTACAAACATCAAATGTGGGATGAGACAGAGGTGTAACAATAATTAAAAGTAGAGCAGAGGTTAAGAGGTTAAAAGCAGGAGCATACTTCGGTCACAGAGTCATAAATTGAAATTAAAACGTATAGGATGGAAGGATGGATCTCCAGGAACAGGACTGGGCAGCTCTGCGGCAGACCATGACATTCTTTGGCGCACACACAAGAATTTGCAGGCAAGTACTCCAATGATTGAGATCATACCTGCCAGACAGATTTCAGTTTGTTCATGTTAATGATAAATCCTCAGACCACTGTAGGGTCAAATGTGGGGTCCTACAGGGCTCTGTCCTTAGGTCTTTGCTGTTCGACATTCTACCTTTTTCATTTATTTATCACTTTTTACTGAAAAACATACATACAATGTACTGCCGCTGACTTACAAATCACTTTGTGGTCCAGCCCCCTCACACCTTTCCAACCTGCTCACACTGTATGTTCCCACACAAATTCTCCATTCCCAAGATTCAGGACATCTTGTCCCCAAAATTAAAAATAACAAACAGTACACGGCACAGCTTTTTCATACAGAACCACTCTGCTGAGGAACTATTAGCCCGACCATGTCAGGGAAGCAGAGCCTAAAACTCACCTCTTCCTCTCGCATTTTTATAAAACAATTTTTTGCGGTTTAATCCTGTGGTTTTGCATGCTTGTTTTTAAAATATATTTGTATTTTGTAATATTGTTTCGTACAGTGTAGTGACCACTGGGTTAAATTCACTTTAAAATCCAATTTAAACTTGATGTTTGCAAACGACACACCCCATTTTACCCATGATCTACCCATTACCAATGTTTTACAGAACAACGTTAGAATGTGAAGCCTGAGTTGACGGATACCGACAGCCTACAGACGCAGCTAGCAGCTGCTCATCCCTCCTGTCTACACCCATCGTTCTAAATTTAACATAGGGCCTATATTACACTAAAATAAAATAAAAACGTCTCGTTTAAGTGTTTTACGCCCATGTTGCTGTAACCTAATCGGTCTCAATCTGTTTACCTATGATGGCAATTCGTTCTGACAAATCATTAACTCGCGGAGCGGTTTCTGTTTCCGGATATCATGTATGTGGCAACATGTATGTTTACTGTGTCGTTTACATGCAGTCCGTGTCTCTGTGATAGTGTTCACTCGTTGAGCGTTCGCCGGAATATAGACCTAATATTTAAAAAAACAAAACAAAAAAAACAAACAAACAAACAAACAAAAACGAATTTACAGCTAGAAAGTTCCATGGTACTATCAGAAACTCGATAACAAGGTGAAAGCTTCCACTCATAACAGGTAGGGTCGCTCAACACTGTCCGCAGCGTCCGCGGTCAGAGGCTCTTCCTCGGGCAGAAATCACAGCGGATTATAACCGCTATTACCGTAAGAGCAGTGCAGTGTAACAGAGTCGAGTTCAGCGAATTCGGCTCGTAGTTTACAGCCTATGTCGTTATTTTAGTTTATATAGATGAATTTGGCATATGAACTAGATAATTAAATGTGTTACCTCTGAAAAAGGTTATGACGTAAAACACACAGAACGGATAATTACCGAAACGATTTAGGAAAACAGTTCTCACCAAATTTGAAGTTCGCGAAGATAAATAACGCCGTTGTGATTCTGAAGTGCTTGTCTGCCATTGCTCACCTTCATAGTGGACTTTGGATTTATGAACACACCTTAGTGGGCAGGACCGAAAGTGAAAGCGCGTTGTCCACAGCCCTTATTTGTTATAACCGTGTAAATAGCAGAAGAATCCAAATAATATCCACAACAAGCCCAATATTTAACAGCGCCTGTTTAATCTCTGCATGTCCTGCAAGGAAGAGTGAGATAAAATTCCTCCACAGAAATTTGAAAGACTGATATCAAATTAAAGGAAGTGGTTTTAGTTACTGCTGCTAATGGTGGTGCTACTAGTTAGGTTTAAAGTGGCCATTACTTTTTCACATGGATGATAGGGGTGTTCGGTAACTTTTTTCATTAAATAAATGAAATTATTTAAATGTGTTTTGTGTTTACTCAAGTTCCCTATGTCTAATACTATAATTTGGCTTAATATCTGAAACCATTCTGTGTGAAAAATATGCATTAATAAAGAAAATTAGGTCGCTGTACTTTTAAGTGAGAAAAATGAAATATGCCGTTTCTTATGGTGGGCATGCGCCAAAATGTTCACAGGCCTCCAATAACAATGCTTCACTTGAACACCTAAGCCACTCACTGTACCTCTTCCAAGAACTATAAACACTAACACACACACACGCAGACGCGCACACACACAAACACACACGCATGTACGCACGCACGCACACATGCATATTTCCAGGCACATTCAGGTTGTTGTTTAGGCCTGTAATGTTATGACCGCAGCGCCCATGTTTGGTCTTCAAATAAAATCTGAATAGCAGTTACAGTGTGTCACCACTAGATGGGAGTGTTGGGCAAATATTGGCACTCAGGAGCTGCGTAGTCTGATTTTCAAAAAAAAAAAAAAAAAAACCTCCTCATGACGACTGCCACAGCATGATATAGCATTCTGGAGCAGTCTTGACTGTGCATAGTGATTATCAGTGTAGTGAAAGTCAAAAACTACACATTAAAAAAAACATCTGCTTTACCTGAATAAAAACATTGAATTTTCTTGTATTGAAACATGCATTTGCTATTTCATGTTTGATTTTTGGTGGGATTGAACAAATCAGTTGCTGTTTACATGATATATTACTCCATTTTAGACTTAGACTCAAAATCAATGCATTCCTTGTGACCCAATTCACAGGCATTGTTTGGTTTATGCCCCTTGCCCCTTGTGTCAAAGCCTATTTCCTGTATGTTTAACTGCAGCCCTGTCTCATTCTCTCTGACTCTGACTGGACTCCATGTGTTTGTGATCTATGAGCCAGATGTGAGCATCATCCTGAATGCAGCAATCCTGTTCTGCCTCTAGCATGTATCAGAGAAACAATCATATAGAGAAACAATCATATCTCCAGTGCTTTCAGAAGGTATTCAGCTCCTTAGAACCTTCTCATCTGCATGAGGGGGCTGTGGTGTGGAGCTGCGTGAGGGGGCTGTGGTGTGGAACTGCGTGAGGGGGCTGTGGTGTGGAGCTGTGTGAGGGGGCTGTGGTGTGGAGCTGCATGGGGGGTTGTGGTTCAAAGCTGCATGAGGGGGCTGTGACTCGGAGCTGCATGAGGGGGCTGTGGTTCGAAGCTGCATGAGGGGGCTGTGGTGTGGAGCTGCATGAGGGGGCTGTGGTGTGGAGCTGCATGAGGGGGCTGTGGTGTGGAGCTGCATGAGGGTGCCAGGTTCTCAGGGGTGCAGCAGAGTGTCCACTATTTTCATTAAGCAGGAGAGATGAGGGCTCGTGTATTACAGTGAGATTTAAATTACTGCTTGCTGAAATCCACCGGTGAGGGAGACGACATCGATGAGTGAAGGTGCTCGTCACAGCACTAATGTGGCCTGTGTGCAGGGCCTACTGAAGTTAGACAGCGCTGTGTTCTGCAGCTGGGATGTACAGAAGATGGCAAGGCAGAGCGGAGGGTCTTTGGGCTTTATGTGGTCAAAAGGCATGAAGTACAGGTAGGGCTGCGGAACAACTGGCTCCCCTATTGGTCAGATGGAATAGACTCTCCATATAGTGTATACCCACTGTACATGAGAATAACAAAATACATTTCAAATCGATAACAATACAAAACAGGGCATGGACTATTATAGAATTAATAAAAATAAAATAATAATTCAATGATATAAGACCCATAATGATTCAAATTAATAGAAATTTTATAGAAAATACAATATCACAATAACAAACGATTTATTCTCAACTGGTTCTGTTAATACATAGATTCATTTCTTCATAATTGTGGGCTTCAGTATATAAAAGTGACAGGGGCTGCACTGGTGCACATCACACACTATAATCTACAGATCATGAAAGAGAAATGAGGATTAGTAGAGAAACACCTCCATAGCTGGCCAAAAGGAATTAAATACAGAACAGAACACAGTGGTGGGGTGTGGCAGCAATACGACTGGCTCCCCTGATAAGAAAGTGAAAATAAATTATAGCTGATGCTGCTAGCCAAAAAAAGTATAGCACCAGTTAGCTAGATTAGATAACAACAGACTTTCATCAAGAGTTTATCTACTATTTACATGGAAATTAAGACACCAAATATTGCAGGAATGAATTTGATATTAATTAGAACTTCATATGACAGATGCAGATTTACTAACACACACACACACACACACAACACAAAACACATCCCAGGTGCAGATGTATAAAGCAAACAAAGTAAATAAAAAAAGGATACATACAATTTACACCCATTAAAAAACCTGCTTGTGTCTTATGCACTGTAGCACCGCTCAGAGTTCAGTTTCAGTTCTTTAAATGATCTCCTGTGTTCTCAGGCTTAGGAGCTGCTTTTCCTGTGTCTGCAGTCTTTCTATCCTGTGTCATGTGACTTAGTGCCCCGCTCTTCTGTGTCTCTCCCTCCTGTGGGACAGTCCTGCTCATGGGTTTAAGGGTGTTTTAGGAACTGTAGGGGGTTTAGGGGGTTTCGGGGGCTTTACTGGGGGGGACTTCACCCCTCTGTCCTGTGAATCCTTCCTCTCTTCTCTCCCTCTCTTCTTCTCTTCCTCTGCCTTAGAGGTGCTGTTGGGCTCCAGATTTGGGCCTGATGTTGGGCTTTCCTCTGCACAGCAGGACTCCTCACTCGCCCCAGTGTGAGGGGGGGAACGGGCCGTGGTGTCTGGGAGTCCCTGGGCTGGATCAGCTGTGCTTAATGGCTCAGTGAGCGGGACACTTAGATTTTCCTCTGCTGATGTGGGGTCTATATCCTGATCTGAATCTGGTTTTGGGACACTTTGGTCCCCTCCCCCTCCTGCCCCACTGGACTGAGCTCCGCCCCCATCACTACCTCCATCCTGCCCCTCCCTCCTCTCTCTCTGCCTCTGGGCTCCTGCTGTCTGATTGGCTGCAGTCTCATCAGTAGATTCTGCTGCTGCTGCTTTTCCTGTTTCCGCTTCCTGGTCCTGACTCTGTACTGGAGGTGGTGCTGGATGGGGGAGAGATTTAGGGGAGTGGGGAAGAGAGGGGCTGGATGGGGGACTGTGGAAGGTCTCCTCTTCATTTTCTGTTTTGGGTGGAGCAGCAGGTGGAGACTCAGGAGCGCTGAACGGGACAGTGCCAGAGGAGGGGTGTTTAGAGTTCCCCCCCTCAGTCTCCACTCCTCTCTCTTCAGAATCTTCACCCAGATTTAGTGATTCTGTGCAGAAATGAAATAAAATATTAAACCTGATGTAAAGCAGGTGACTGATTGGCAGGTTACCGGCTGCTTCTCTACTTACCGGTCTGACTCTCCTCCTGTGAAATTCCAGCACTCCCATCAGTCCCTTTGTGCTGCTCAGTCAGTGCTGTCTTCTGATGCTCATCATGGGTCTTACCTGGGCTCCACCAGCCTGCAACCTGCTTTACTGCAGAAACAGAGGAAATAACGTACATTTTCTGTACCTATAGGGTACCACCCCAGTGACACGTTTGTACCTTTTTAGGCACTTTTCAGAACCCTTCTTTCTGAAAGTGCACTTTATTTATTGCTGTAGTGTATTCCTGCTCAAATACATTCTGTACTCAGTTTACTGTTCCTTTATTCTCACCATGTTCTCCTGCTCTCTCATTCTCTCTCTCTCTGTCTCACACACACACACACACACACACACACACAGCGACTGAGCAACAACTGCACCTGCATATAACAGAATCACCAGGAACAGCTGAGTCTCTACTCTCAGTCAGATGTGTGTTCTGGTGCTCATCACAGGTCTTACCTGCTTCCAGCCAGTCTCCATACAGCTCTGATGTTTCCAGAGGGCCTACTGCAGAAACAGAGGAAATAAGGCTGTGTGTGCTGAGTACAGTACAAATGCAAGGCTCACGGGTAAATATCTGATCCTGCTTCATGTCAAGGCCAGAATTCAATCCCCATTTGTTCTTACTACTCACACAGAATAATACAAGGGATATTTTTTTTAAATCTTAACCAATACAGTTTAATCAATTCTAAATATTCACCCTGAATTAATCTTTCTATGGAGAAATGAAATTGATCTACCTAAATAAATCTACCTGAAAATGTATCTGAGCAGCAAGTGCACCCACACACGAGAATGAGCAGGAACAGCTGCCTGAGTCTCTCACTGAGAATGTTACCTGCTGCTTCTCTGTACTTACCTGTCTGACTCTCCTGAATATCCTCCTCTCCCTCTGGGCTTCTGGGGAGCTCCTGGGCTGGATCTGCTGTTGGGTTCTCAGCTCCTCCCCCTCCTGCCCCACTGGGCTGAGCCCCGCCCCCATCACTACCTCCATCCTGCCCTCCCTCCTCTCTCTGCCTCTGGGCTCCTGCTCTCTGATTGGCTCCAGTCTCATCAGTAGATTCTGCTGCTGCTGCTCTTTCTGTTTCCGCTTCCTGGTCCTGACTCTGTACTGGAGCTGGTGCTGGAGCGGGGGGAGATTTAGGGGGATGGGGAAGAGAGGGGCAGGATGGGGCACTGTGGAAGATCTCCTCTTCATTTTCTGTTTTGGGTGGAGCAGCAGGTGGAGACTCAGGAGCGCTGAACGGGACAGTGCCAGAGGAGGGGTGTTTAGAGTTCCCCCCCTCAGTCTCCACTCCTCTCTCTTCAGAATCTTCACCCCGATTTAGTGATTCTGTGGAAAAATGAAATAAAATATTAAACCTGATGTAAAGCAGGTGACTGACTGGCAGGTCACCTGCTGCTTCTCTGTACTTACCTGTCTGACTCTCCTCCTGTGAAATTCCAGCACTCCCATCAGTCCCTTTGTGCTGCTCAGTCAGTGCTGTCTTCTGACACTGACACTGAAGTCTCCCAGCTTCTGCTCACCCACCGCCCTACCACCTGCGCCCTCGACCCTATCCCCTCATCTCTCCTTCAAGCAATCACACCAGACATCCTCCCTTTTGTCGCCTCCCTCGTGAACTCATCCCTATCTTCTGGATGTTTCCCCTCATCCTTCAAGAAGGCCCACATCACCCCGCTGCTGAAGAAATCCACACTAGATCCTTCAGTCATTCAGAACTACCGCCCGGTATCTCTCCTCCCTTTCCTATCCAAAACACTGGAACGTGCTGCATCTAACCAGCTCTCTGCTTTCTTCTCTGAGAACAACCTGCTTGATCCCCACCAGTCTGGCTTCAGGCCTGGCCACTCGACTGAGACTGCACTCCTCTCGGTCAGTGAGTCACTCCATGCCGCACGAGCAGCCTCCCTCTCCTCTGTCCTGATTCTTCTAGACCTCTCCGCTGCATTTGACACTGTGGACCACTCTACCCTCCTGTCCTCCCTGGCAGCAACAGGGATCCGCGGCACAGTCCTTGACTGGATTGAGTCCTACCTCTCTGACCGCTCCTTCCAGGTTGCCTGGGCGGGTAAGGTATCACCACCCCGTCCCCTCACCACCGGAATTCCCCAGGGCTCAGTCCTTGGTCCCCTTCTCTTCTCCATGTACACCAGATCCCTTGGCCCTGTAATATCTGCCCATGGCTTGTCCCATCATTCCTATGCCGACGACACGCAACTCTTTCTCTCCTTCTCCCCATCGGACACACAGGTCCCTGCCCGCATCTCCGCTTGCCTGAGGGACATACAGAGCTGGATGGACAATCACCACCTGAAGCTCAACCCAGGAAAGACGGAGCTAATCTTTATTCCTGCTCTATCCTCTCCCCTCCTCGACTTTTCCATTTCCTTAGGGGACACCGTAGTGACATCATCACCCTGCGCCAAGAATCTCGGAGTGATGATGGACAACAGGCTGTCCCTCTCCAACAACATTGCAGCAGTAACCCGGGCATGCAGATTTTTCCTATACAACATCCGCAGAATCCGCCCCTTTCTCACCACCTACTCAACCCAGCTCCTGGTCCAAGCAATGGTTCTATCCCGCCTGGACTACTGCAACTCTCTTCTGGCTGGACTACCGGCATCTGCCACCAGACCCCTGCAGCTCATTCAGAATGCTGCGGCTCGTCTGGTCTTCAACCTCCCCAGACACTCCCACGTAACTCCCCTGCTCACTACCCTCCACTGGCTGCCTGTTATAGCTCGCATCAAATTTAAAACATTGGTCCTAGCATACCAGGCAGTCAAGGGATCAGCCCCAGCATACCTCCACAAGATATTCAAACCCTACATGCCAGCCAGACCCCTCCGTTCTGCTACCTCAGGACGCCTAGCACCTCCCCCTCTCCGCACCTGCACTTCCAGAACACGTCTCCTGTCTGTTCTGGCCCCACGATGGTGGAATGACCTCCCTGTGGAGGTCAGAACAGCTGAGACTGTGACCCATTTCAAACGACGACTGAAGACCCACCTCTTCAGGCTGCACCTCTCCCCATCCCTCCCTTCCCCCCTGTAAATGACTAAAACTTAGGGTTGTAACTAGGCAGCTGTTTCATAGGTGACTTAGTCGATGCGCCTGTCTTAACGACTAATTGTATTTTTATTTATTTTTATTTTTCCATAGATTGCGTTGTTGCCGTTCTCGTTGTTAGTGTTAATCAGTTTAACCATCAGGGTCCAAGTTGAACTATGCGGTTGTTCCCTGTACTTGGACCGGTACTTCTCTCTAGGGTTTTCGTCATACTTGTTCCTGGTTATGGTTATACACTTTGTTGTACGTCGCTCTGGATAAGAGCGTCTGCCAAATGCATGTAATGTAATGTAATGTAATGTAGAAACAGAGGAAATAAGGATGTGTGTGCTGAGTACAGTACAAATGCAAGGCTCACGGGTAAATATCTGATCCTGCTTCATGTCAAGGCCAGGATTCAATCCCCATTTGTTCTTACTGCTCACACAGAATAATGCAAGGGATATTTTTTTTTATCTTAACCAATATAGTTTAATAAATGCAAAATTTCAAAAGGTTTATATGATAAATTATCTGGTTAATCATCTAAAATACTTAACGGTCAACAGTTAAGGGTCAAGCCGACTCAGGAAATTTCAAATTTAATTCATGGCTTGAAAAATGTCCACAATGTTTTCTGGGTATTTCGCAATTTATTTCCTTTCCTGAACTGACTGAACTGCAGGCTAATTGATCCCAATCCTGAAACAGAGGCATTTCAGTACTGCTGTTTCATTATGAGACACGTTTCTGTTCAGCGCAGAGTTAATTCTGCCTTACCTGGAGCTTCCTCAACGTTTTCAGGGTCTGCTGATAATAGCTGTTGTCTTTCTGTTTCAAAAGAAATGTTTCACACATTTTGTTTATTATTTAGAAAGCAGCATGCCTACTTCTGAAGTTTATGAATATGAATACATCTGATTTTAATACATTTGTCATTGAGTACTGTATAGGCATACATTGTATAGATGTTAATTTTTTGAAGGAAACCTGCAGCTGCAGTGTTTTAAGTTCGGAGATAAAGTACCAGAGGGAGTGATGTCATCAGCTGCAGCTCTAAGGCCAGAGTGAATAACACTGTTCTACAGCTCACCATTTACTGCAGCTTCAGAGTCTCTCTCTCTCGGTCTTGTCTTTTCTACAATATAAGATATGAAATATTATTCATTACTCATCGTGCTTCACAGTAGCATCATCATAGTCACCACCATCATTTCTACAGCTTACCCCCAGATTGAGCTTCCATGTCCTCTTCATTTTTTCTTCCTACAATGTAAAAATATGATTTTTATTATTATTAGTCCTGGGTGTAGTAGCGCTAATGTATGAGCTTTCAGTCCCACAGTATTGGAGAGCTTGTGCTCATTTTATGGAGACAACAGGAGTGCAGCCCTACTGAATCCAGTCCTGAGTAACTGCTCCAGAAACAGCAGGATCTGCATATGGATGCGTTTATTAATATCATTTCATGTGTTATTTGACAAGACTCTTACTTTTGTAGCATTTCTTGTAGTAAAATAAAAGCAATCCCACAATGATGAAGATGAGGAGGAGGACAATGACTACAGAAATCACGACAGAGGCACTTCCTAAAAACAAAGAAAAACAGAGCATGTTAGAAAAATATAAAAGACAAAGCTCAACCATTTTGATCTGACTATTGAAAGATGTATATAAATATATTTCTGTGTGTATGTATTTCTGACTTTAGAAGATGATTTATTTACTTCCCTGTGTTAATGAAATGGCAGTTAATGTGAAGTTGACTGGTTGCTCAGCAACAGCTGTCTCAGCTGACAGTGCTGGGGATGATTGGGGTCAGTAGTAATCAATGTACCCCAGTCATGTTTCAGAGACTGTAGGGTAGATGGGGCATCTGAGCATTTAACCCCTAGTAGGACCCTGGCAGTACCATAAACAGGGTCTTTACCCAGTACTCTATGATGTAGACCAGAGGGTGAAATTTGGGTTGAGGTCCCATGGAATTCACAGGATAGCACAGAAAATTCAACAGCGGCTGGTAACCCCAGGAGAACAGCAGAACATGAACAAATTGTAAATTAAGCAAGTGGGAAAAAATTGCAGTGTGCTTAACTCAAGTTAAAACCCTTAGACCACAGACCTGCATAGCAGCTGGAACAGCTACCCAAACCTGTGAACTGAGGATTAGGGGTGGACTACATAACAACTGGAACAGCTACCCAAACCTGTGAAATGAGCATTAGGGGTGGACTGTGGCAGCCAGGATGGCAGGCCTGTGCTCAGTCCCTACATCAGCTGAGTGGGCCTTACCTGGAGCAGGGAAGCAGCTCTTTACAGGAAGGACTGTTCTGCTCTCACCCACAGGGTTGTGCAGCACACAGGTGTAGATTGCATCAGAGCTCTCTGCTGCCTCTATCTTCAGCTGGGACCCTGGCTGGGGCTCTATGGCAGGCCCCTCCCACCTGTACTGAGAGCTTGGTCTGTCGCCCCCAGAGCACAGCAGGGTTACTGAGGGGCCGTTCACTTGGCAGGTGACTGCTGGTTTACCTACAGCGTCTACATGGAGAACAAAGGCTTGTGACCTCACAGCTAACTTTAGCATTGTCTTTCATGGATTAACACACCTGATCCACATGATCGAGTGATATAAAGCACTTTTTTACTGAAACACTTATGGTTGAGAACTCTGTGAAACTACAGGTATAACTTTTGTGTCATTTAGCGATATTCACACCCATAACCGTGTGGTTACAGACCGACTTGTGAAGCACTTTGAAATAATGAAAAAATGTCATGCTTCTACCTGCTTGGACAGACAAAAACATTTTTTTTATTGCCCCACAAAATGGTTGAAAGTGTATTTCAGTAGATAATGTATATATTTTTTATAACATACAGCTAAATTTTTTTGATGAAAGCCCACAGTTAACTGGGATTTGGTCATTCAGCAGAAGCAAACTCACCAAACACTTTCACCATCTGACGATGGTCCACCAGCTCTCCCTTGATCTGCAGCTGACCAACATACACCCCACTGTCAGCCTCTGTGAGATGTGTGAGGGTCAGGGCTCCCGTTGTGAGGTCCAGGATCGTCCGTCCTTTAAACTGCCCGTAGTCAACCACTTCCTTCTGGTCAAATTCAACCACCTTATGATGATTCCACTTCCACAAAATTTCCTCCAGATTACCCTGTACATTTGGCTGTAGTGTGAAGTTCCCATTAGACTGGACAATCATCTCAGGCATGAAATCACCTGCAAGAAAGCCCGAGTCATTGATGTGGATGATTAACTGGATTTTTTTCTTTTTTTGAGTGTGTGGTGTGAAGGACAGAAATTTGTTTTATAAATACTTTTACCCACTTAATACCCTTTATAATATCCGTGAATCTTTTACTTATTAATAATTTAAAAAACAGACCAAAGTCTGCATACATTTTGCTACAGCAGACATTATTTCAAGTATATTCATGTAAACTCGTGTTTTTTTAAAAATTAATTTTTTTTTTTTTTTAAACCATCTGAAAAAATATGCTCACTCAACAGAATCTGATAACTACCCGGTGGCGTCAATAGGGTTGGTGACACCCGGTGTGGATGTTGTCAACTGGGGGGTGCTGGCGGGTGTGGGCGCAGCATTGAAATGACAAAGCGCTTCTCGTCACATTAATACTGCTAATTTAATCAACCGTTAGCTGTTTCAACCCGTCTCTACAGATAACACTGCACAAAAAATGTATTGCCACTCATTTCGGTGTTCTCCCCCCCCACCCCCCCTCCCGCACCGCCCTAGTGACGCCTCTGAAACGACCTCTAATCTGAGATTAGCCGGTATGCAGGTATAGTGAAAGAACCGAGAAGCCTAAACTTGGAGACTCGCTTGTTATCCGTTAAATTCCTTGGTTTGCACTAGTCCTGGACCCCCAGAACATACAACATTTTGACAAACTCATTCGTAACACCCGGCATTTTATGGATACGTATTTTTCACTGGGAAACAGGTGATATTTGTTGATTTTACAAGAGGATAAATGCTGGGTAAAACAGAAAGGCGACACACACCCAGAAGTGTTTATATGCTGCAGACAGTTCATAGGTTGCTCTGTTATCTTTATAATCTACACGATACTGCGCGTCCAAACAAGCCCTCCTCCAATGCAGTGCTGCCCGTATTTCCTACATTTGGTCCAGGAACTTGTCCCCGAGTTTTCTCCTGTGTATCATCTGCTATTCTAAAGTTTGTGCTACAGCAAAGATTCAATTCTGTAAAAGTCGTCTTGCATATAAAATCTATTGTGTCAGTTTAATCTTTTTCAAACAGCACACTTCCTGTGACTGTATTGCTTCATATAACAACCTTAGAAGTCCCACAACACATACAATAGCTACTAACACGTTTAATATATTTCAAAACCACCAGCAGTAATTTTACTTGGTGTAGAGACCAGTGAAAATATTTACGACCAACTGCTTACGGGCCCCGTAATGTGAATCTCATAAAAAACACGTTTTCAACATACAAAAATGCCAAGTTACTCAAAAGTATTGATATCAAAATGTTACGGTACTACAAACAATATAGGCTATCTTGCCTCACCGAAATTAAATAAGATGTATTCCAAAGCAATGCTACCCAATATTTCCTCAGTTCTTTCAAGTCACTTGGCCCTGTAAACATTAAATGTAATGTTTTAATGGGGAGTTGCAGAACATACATACGTAGTAATTGTTTGTATGTGGCTAGATAGAGAACAGGGCGAGGTAACATGAATGTAGAAACGTGGCGTTTGCTGATAAGAAGGTTTTGTACGGTAGCCAAGTGAAGAAATATAGTTAGTAGAAATGGCACAGTGGTGAACTGGTGTAACTTTTTAATAAAAGGAATACATTTGCCGTCATGAAATGCATATGAGTGGCCGTGAGTGAGTTTTGGTAAAGAAAATATAAAAGCGTAAGAAAACGTTTGTGTAAAAGAGGAAATTATCTGCCTGAGACTTTGTTAGTGCAGCACCATGACATAGCTATGCAATGCGCGAAATATCATTAGCAAACCTGTCCGTGGTTTTAAAGAAGAACACAGGCCAGTAAGCACAGAAGAGCTCCCGTTGAATCCATAAGGCTTTGCAATATTGTAGCCGGTTAATAACTGAACGTGCAGACGGTACGTCATAATGCAGTGTATACGTTCGGTGAACGGCTGGTAGATATGGTGCAAAAGCAATAATTGAAAAGTAGTAGACAATTATTAGTGAGGGTAAAAGCAGGTTAAAGAAACATGTCCTTAGCTGGGCTTGAACCTATGATCCCATGCTCCCAAGACTGTAACCTTACCCACTAGGCCACATGCAGATTAGCTGTTCTGGAAATGTTTCAAAATAAAAAGGTATGGGTATTTTGCGTGTGTATGCAAGTTTTTGATTGGGTCGTGAGGGTGAGGATTTGGCTGGTGTCGGTAAAATATCCAATGGGGAGACATGTTGTTAGTGGGATAGGCGGCAGAAAAAATAAGAATGAGAAGAAGAAGAAGAAAGAGAAGAAGAAGAAGAAGAAGAAGAAGGAGAAAACGCAAAATCCCCTTAGTTTGGGGCTTTATTGTGTGGACATGTGAAGTTGTTTATGAAATCTGTCTGTTGAGGGGTCAGAATGTACAGAATTTAATGTTTTTAAGGGCTGAGTGTCTGTGGCTGTTGTAGTTATTTCTGTGGGGAACCCTGAAAAGTGCCAAACTCTCGGTGCTGTATAGGTATGGGGCATGCCCCCGCCAAGGCGTAACTTGGCGGGATGGCATACCTGCCATCCCAATATACCTTTGTGAATAATACAGCAACTCAAGTGTAACTTTTGACACTGACGCTATTGTCATTGAGCATTTTGGATGACAAACTCTGCAAGTTTGAGTCTGTGTGTAGCAGCTGTGTTCCTGGTTTTTACTCTTAGTAGTTATTCTAATATTCTAATTACCGGAGAGTAGGCTATTAATTCAGTCCCCAAAATAAATTATTCAATGCTGGGGGGTTGGGGCACACTGACATCCGTCTGTTCCCATTTACTAGAATAACTGACCGAGAATATGCGAGTACAGATATTCGGATAAGAAACACATAGTTTTATAAGCATATTTGAACGGAATCTACTAGCCTACAGACACAAATCGTGCCTCAGCTCATCCCTCCTGTCTACATTTACATTCTAAACGTAAAATATATTACGTTTAGGTGAAATATAAAGTCTCATTTAAGTCTTTCGCTTTCACTCATATATTTGCCTCCGTGCGCTTATCTATATTGACGTCATGACAAAGCCATTAACCGACACAGCAGTCTCTGTAACCCGATAGAGCACTTATCCCATATTACATTTTGACGAAAATGTCGTACTATATTCAGTAGGCTATGTCGGCTGCGTAGCCTTCTGTCTTAAGTTTCTCTGAAAATGTGCCCACTCGTTGAGTATACTAGAATATAATTCATAGGTAGAAAATCCCACGTTAATGTCAGAAACTCGGTGAAACCATCAAATGCAAAACAGGTAGGGCCGTTCCATTCAGTCAACACCGCCGGCGGTCAGAGGCTCTTCCTCAGGCAGAAATCTCACAGGATTTTAACGGCTCTAACTGTAAAAGTGCAGTGCACTGGCACAGAGCGGAGTTCAGTGAATTTCAGCTCGTAGTTTACAGCCTGTAGGCTACGGTTATATTAGTTTTGCCTACCATTGGTTTATTTGGCATATTAACAAGATAGTTAAACAAGCAACATGTGAAAAAGTAAATCATACAACAAATAATTACCGAGGCGAGTCACAGTTCTTACCAAATTTGAAGTTGGCGAAGATGAAGAATAACGCCGTGACTCTGTGGTGCTTGTCTGCCATTGCGCGCTTTCATAGAATATTGGACTTCCGACTTTAATACACACCTAAGGTGAAGTACCTGATGTGAAAGTGAAACTGTGTGTGCATGCGGCATCCCCAATTCCTAAAACGGTTATTAGCTACTTGGATCTAGACTGCTGTGATTTGGGGGACAGGCAGTGATTTTTGGGGGGCATCTTTTTATTCAAGACAGTGTGTGCGATACAGTTTACAGGCCTGCATCGCATAGTGATATTTTATCTCAAGGTTGACTCGATCTTTTCCGTTTAATTTATGCGCATGCCCATGTGTGTATGGAAGTTAATGTCAGATCGCGTAGGATTCTGCGTTAACGCGATCACGGGGAGAACATGCTAACTCCACACAGAAAGGCCCAGGCCGGGATTCAAACCCAGGACCTTCTTGCTGTGAGGCGACAGTGTGACAGTGCTGTCCACTGCACCACTGTGCTGCCCTTGTAATCAGAATGTCTTGGCCGGTATTGATATAGAGAATAAAGAAGAACTGGATAAATGCATATTTTATTCATTTACAGACTTCCCCAACTCATCACTGGGCTAGGAGTTCGCCTGCCAGCCAGCTAGGTACCAAGTATTGCTACGTCCGCATAACGTTTAACCATCATAGCTTGCCAAAAATCACCTTACAGTAAAATCCACCAGTAACCGCCTTGACACTTCTGCTCTCCTCGAAATCTCAAAAGCTGCAGGGGTCACTGTGCAGTGAACATGGCCAATCCATGGGGCCAGTGTTCCCGCTAGCACATGGGACGCTGCGTCATTGGAACGCAGGACATTTCAGAGTCTGAATTTCACACTGAAGGTCCAAAGGTGATCCAAAACTAACTAAAATAGTTTTATTGGGCTATACTGGCACGTTCGATTACAAGATACGAATTCATGCAAGCAAATGAACATATGAAAAAGTGTTTAAGTTTGCTTTTATAATGGTGTCTTTGTTTAATAACTGCCAGTTGGTGATTCTCAGGCCCCATGAGATATTATTTGGGTAACAGTGCTAACGAGGGAGCTGTGCATTCACCAGGTCAGAGGGCTTGAGTCCCAAATTTATCACGTAATTTGTGGTGAGTTGTTCAACCGACCAGGGTGTAAAAATGTGAACTGTCCCTTTCAGATACATGTGTGGATTACGGTTATCCTCACATCCTTATCGGAAATTTTATGATCCGGGTTTACTGCTGAGCAAGGCTGCTTTGCTATATACTGCCCTACAAAGCCTTCTGCAGTAACTACGCAACGGGTAAAACTGAGAAAAATGGCTTTAAAGTGTTTTAACTGGCCAGCCGTCATGGTTTTTGGGCATAAAGATTACCTCATGAATACATGTACAATTAGTGCAACATCACTTATGTACCTATAACCGATTTCACTGGCCAGTTAGAACTCTTTAAAGCCATTTTTCTCAGTTTTATCCTTTGCATAGTTACTGCAGTTAGGCTTTGTAGGGCAGTATAGTCTAATTTGTATTTGTATTTGTAATTTGTATTTGTCCTAATACTGTAGCTTATTCTTCTGCCTAGTTGGCTGTGCAGATGTTAGACCAGGATAGTGTTCATTGTTCTCGGCTAGAAATAGCTGTACAAAATAAGTAATTGTACCTTACTGAACCCGTGTTCACCAGTTGTCTATGATCATGAAAATGCACTTTTGTACGTCGCTTTGGATAAAAGCGTCTGCCAAATGAATGTAATGTAAAATGAAAATGAATGTAATGTAATGCAGTATAGTCTAGATAAATTAATTAATTATTTATTTATTTTTAACAGTTGTTGGTGGTGGTGGTCCAATTCAAACTACAGTATAACAGACAGGTAACATCAAAAACCAAACACTAATCAAATGCTTATTGAATTGCTTATTGAACATATAAAACTGATGCATGACGGAAGTTGCGTGATTTCTCTGATATTTGCAGAGTTTATATCCTGATCTGAATCTGGTTTTGGGACACTTTCGTCCCCTCCCCCTCCTGCCTCACTACACTGGGCTGCCCCCCCCCATCGGTGTCTGGACCCCGTCTCAGAATATCCTCCTCTTCCTCTGGGCTGCTGGGGAGCTCCTGGGCTGGATCTGCTGTTGGGTTCTCAGATCCTCCCCCTCCTGCCCCACTGGGATGAGCTCCACCCCCATCACTACCTCCAGATTAAGGGTGGTGGAGAAGAGAGGGGCTGGGTGGAGGAGTGTAGTATTTCTCTTCATTTTCTGTTTTGGTGGAACAGCAGGTGGAGACTCAGGAGCGCTGAACGGGACAGTGCCAGAGGAGGGGTGTTTAGAGTTCCCCCCCCTCAGTCTCCACTCCACTCTCTTCAGAATGTTCACCCCGATTTAGTGATTCTGTGGAAAAATGAAATGAAATATTAAATATGATGTAAATGGTAAATGGTAAATGGACTGCATTTATATAGCGCTTTTATCCAAAGCGCTTTACAATTGATGCCTCTCATTCGCCAGAGCAGTTAGAGGTTAGGGGTTAGGTGTCTTGCTCAAGGACACTTCGACATGCCCAGGGCGGGGTTTGAACCGGCAATCCTCCGACTGCCAGACAACCGGTCTTACCAACTGAGCTATATCGCTCGTAAAGCAGGTGACTGATAGGCAGGTTACCTGCTGCTTCTCTGTACTTACCTGTCTGACTCTCCTCCTGTGAAATTCCAGCACTCCCATCAGTCCCTTTGTGCTGCTCAGTCAGTGCTGTCTTCTGATGCTCATCATGGGTCTTAACTGGGCTCCACTCACTTTCAATAAGCTTTGCCATTTCCTGAACTTTTACTGTAGAAACAGGGGAAATATGGCTGTGTATCCTGAGTACAGTACAAATGCAAGGAGGCTCACAGGTGAATATCTGATCCTGCTTTATATCAAGGCCAGGATTCAATTCCCATTTGTCCTTGCTGCTCACACAGAATAATGCAAGGGCTATTTTTTATCTTAAGCAATACAGTGTAATAAATTCAAAATATTCACCCTGAATTAATCTTTCTATGGAGAAATAAAATAAATCTACCTAAATAAATCTACCTGTAAATGTATCTGAGCAGCAAGTGCACCTGCACACAAGAGAATGAGCAGGAACAGATGCCTGAGTCTCTCACTGAGAATGCTACCTGCTGCTTCCCTGTACTTACCTGTCTGAGTCTCCTGAATATCCTCCTCTTCCTCTGAGCTGCTGGGGAGCTCCTGGGCTGGATCTGCTGTTGGGTTCTCAGCTCCTCCCCCTCCTGCCCCACTGGGCTGAGCTCCGCCCCCATCACTACCTCCATCCTGCCCCTCCCTCTTCTCTCTCTGCCTCTGGGCTCCTGCTCTCTGATTGGCTCCAGTCTCATCAGTAGATTCTGCTGCTGCTGCTCTTTCTGTTTCTGCTTCCTGGTCCTGATTCTGTACTGGAGCTGGTGCTGGAGCAAGGGGAGATTTAGGGGGGTGGGGAAGAGAGGGGCTGGATGGGGGACTGTGGAAGGTCTCCCCATTTTCTGTTTTGGGTGGAGCAGCAGGTGGAGACTCAGGAGCGCTGAACGGGACAGTGCCAGAGGAGGGGTGTTTAGAGTTCCCCTCCTCAGTCTCCACTCCACTCTCTTCAGAATGTTCACCCTGATTTAGTGATTCTGTGGAGAAATGAAATAAAATATTAAACCTGATGTAAAGCAGGTGACTGACTGGCAGGTTACCTGCTGCTTCTCTGTACTTACCTGTCTGACTCTCCTCCTGTGAAATTCCAGCACTCCCATCAGTCCCTTTGTGCTGCTCAGTCAGTGCTGTCTTCTGATGCTCATCATGGGTCTTACCTGGGCTCCACCAGCCTGCAACCTGCTTTACTGCAGAAACAGAGGAAATAACGTACATTTTCTGTACCTATAGGGTACCACCCCAGTGACACGTTTGTACCTTTTTAGGCACTTTTCAGAACCCTTCTTTCTGAAAGTGCACTTTATTTATTGCTGTAGTGTATTCCTGCTCAAATACATTCTGTACTCAGTTTACTGTTCCTTTATTCTCACCATGTTCTCCTGCTCTCTCATTCTCTCTCTCTCTGTCTCACACACACACACACACACACACACACACACACACACACACAGCGACTGAGCAACAACTGCACCTGCATATAACAGAATCACCAGGAACAGCTGAGTCTCTACTCTCAGTCAGATGTGTGTTCTGGTGCTCATCACAGGTCTTACCTGCTTCCAGCCAGTCTCCATACAGCTCTGATGTTTCCAGAGGGCCTACTGCAGAAACAGAGGAAATAAGGCTGTGTGTGCTGAGTATAGTACAAATGCAAGGAGGCTCACAGGTGAATATCTGATCCTGCTTTATATCAAGGCCAGGATTCAATCACCGTTTGTCCTTGCTGCTCACACAGAATAATGCAAGGGTTATTTTTTATCTTCAGCAATACAGTGTAATAAATTAAAAATATTCACCCTGAATTAATCTTTCTATGGAGAAATGGAATAAATCTACCTAAATAAATCTACCTGTAAATGTATCTGAGCAGCAAGTGCACCTGCACACAAGAGAATTAGCAGGAGCAGCTGCCTGAGTCTCTCACTGAGAATGTTACCTGCTGCTTCACTGTACTTACCTGTCTGACTCTCCTCCTGTGAAATTCCAGCACTCCCATCAGTCCCTTTGTGCTGCTCAGTCAGTGCTGTCTTCTGATGCTCATCCTGGGTCTTTTCTGGGCTCCACCCACTTTCAATAAACTTTACTCTATCCCGAACTTTTACTGCAGAAACGGGAAATATGGCTGTGTGTGCTGAGTACGGTACAAATGCAAGGAGTGTCAAAGGTGAATATCTGATCCTGCTTTATATCAAGGCCAGGATTCAATCCCCATGTTTCCTCACTGTTCACACAATAATGCATGTAATGCAGTTATATTTGGTCTTCACCTTCACAATTTGGCAAATTCAAAGTAAAAGTTTAGCACTTTATACTTAAATTCTGACCCAAAGCGAAGGATAAGTGTTGACTTTTGTGAATGGGGATAGAAAATGTATGGTTAGTCACTTATTGGACATTTACAAAAGGTTTATATGATAAATTATCTGATTAATCATCTAAAATACTTAACGGTCAACAGTTAAGGGCCAACTCAAGAAATTTCAAATTTAATTCATGGCTTGGAAAAATGTCCACGATGTTTTATGGGTATTTCGCAATTTATTTCCTTTCCTGAACTGACTGAACTGCAGGGTAATTTATCCCAACCCTGAAACAGAGGCATTTCAGTACTGCTGTTTCATTATGAGACATGTTTCTGTTCTGCGCAGAGTTAATTCTGCCTTACCTGGAATTTCCTCAACGTTTTCAGGGTCTGCTGGTAATAGCTGTTGTCTTTCTGTTTCAAAAGAAATGTTTCACACATTTAGTTTATTATCTAGTTTTACCAGCAGCACGCCTACTTCTGAAGTTTATGAATACGAATACATCTGATTGTAATACATTTGTCATTGAGTACTGTATAGGCATACATTGTATAGATGTTATTTTTTTGGAGAAAACCTGCAGCTGTAGTGTTTTAAGTTCGGAGATAAAGTACCAGAGGGAGTGATGTCATCACCTGCAGCTCTAAGGCCAGAGTGAATAACACTGTTCTGCAGCTCACCATTTACTGCAGCTTCAGAGTCTCTCTCTCTCAGTCTTGTCTTTTCTACAATATAAGATATGAAATATTATTCATTACTCATCGTGCTTCACAGTAGCATCATCATAGTCACCACCATCATTTCTACAGCTTACCCCCAGATTGAGCTTCCATGTCCTCTTCATTTTGTTTTTCTACAATGTAAAATATGATTTTATTATTATTGGTCATGGGTGTAGTAGCGCTAATGTATGAACTTTCAGTCCCACAGTATTGGAGAGCTTGTGCTCATTTTATGGAGACAACAGGAGTGCAGCCCTACTGAATCCAGTCCTGAATAACTGCTCCAGAAACAGCAGGATCTGCATATGGATGCGTTTATTAATATCATTTCATGTGTTATTTGCAAAGACTCTTACTTTTGTAGCATTTCTTGTAGTAAAATAAAAGCAATCCCACAATGATGAAGATGAGGAGGAGGACAAGGACTACAGAAATCAGGACAGAGGCGCTTCCTAAAAACAAAGAAAAACAGAGCATGTTAGAAAAATATAAAAGATAAAGCTCAACCATTTTGATCTGACTATATAAATATATTTCTGTATTTCTGACTTTAGGAGATGATTTATTTAGCTCCCTGTGTTAATGAAATGGCAGTTAATTTGAAGTTGACTGGTTGCTCAGTAACAGCTGTCTCAGCTGACAGTGCTGGGGATGATTGGGGTCAGTAGTAATCAATGTGCCCCAGTCATGTTTCAGAGACTGTGGGGTAGATGGGGCAACTGAGCATTTAACCGCTAGTAGGACCCCGACAGTACCGTGAACAGTGTCTTTACCCAGTACTCTATGATGTAGACCGGAGGGTGAAATTTGGGTTGAAGTCCCATGGAATTCACAGGATAGCACAGAAAAATAAACAGAGGCTGGTAACCCCAGGAGAACAGCAGAACATGAACAAATTGTAAATTAAGCAGGAGGGGGAAAAAAACAAATTTCATTCAGGTGAGACATAAGGGGTAAATTGCAGTGTGCTTAACTCAAGTTAAAAACAACAGACCTGCATAGAGCCTGAACAGCTACCCAAACCTGTGAAATGAGCATTAGGGGTGGACTGTGGCAGCCAGGATGGCAGGCCTGTGCTCAGTCCCTACATCAGCTGAGTGGGCCTTACCTGGAGCAGGGAAGCAGCTCTTTACAGGAAAGTCTGTTCTGCTCTCACCCACAGGGTTGTGCAGCACACAGGTGTAGATTGCATCAGAGCTCTCTGCTGCCTCTATCTTCAGCTGGGACCCTGGCTGGGGCTGTATGGCAGGCCCCTCCCACCTGTACTGAGTGCTTGGTCTGTCGCCCCCAGAGCACAGCAGGGTTACTGAGGGGCCGTTCACTTGGCAGATGACTGCTGGTTTACCTACAGCATCTACATGGAGAACAAAGGCTTGTGACCTCACAGCTAACTTTAGCATTGTCTTTCATGGATTAACACACCTGACCCACATGATCGAGTGATATAAAGTGCTTTTTTACTGAAACACTAGCGTATGACTGTAGGGTCTCACATGCTATTCACACCCATATCCTTGTGGTTACAGACCAACTTCCCCTCCCACACCTGCACACAAATCCCATACAGGTATGATATTTTTCTGGGATAGACCAACCCGTCATACAGGTTACAGGTGTGTGAGATGAACCTGTGTGACTCACAGAGAGCAGATGCACAGATTTTTAGTGACTCAGTTCAGCTGAGCTGTTGATCAAATGTCTTTTTTTAACCCTGTTGTCGGATGATCTAGTCTTTAGATTCTGATCTTTGAGAAACAGACATTATCATTTATATGACCATGGGATTGTATCCGCTTTCTCTCCCTGCTCTCCACTCCACTAACATGAAAGGGAACATCCATGGGGCAATGAAGCCATGTTACAGGTCTTATCTCTAAACAAGTCTGGGGTGTCCTGGAGAGCTGTCTCTCCTTCAAATGTTTTACAGATTTACCACCTCCCAGAAGGGACAGGACCCCCTATTGGGGGTCAGAGACCAAACGTGGCCATAAGCCGCACAAAGATCCATATTCCTTTGAAGTTTGAATGCAATATTTAAGATTTAACTGAAATCACTGACTGAAAATCTTGATGCCGATATAGATAATGGTAATTTAGCCTGATAGTTGAAATCTCCATTTTTAGAACCAATTCTAGTTTCAAGCAGAAACCAATATGGTATGATTTGGTCTTGTTACATGAAAATTATTTTGCCTGAAGGTGGAGATTGCAATTCATAAGATTAAACAATCCTTTATCTTTATTCTGTTGTTGGAGGCAGAGGTAAACTTCCATGTTTCCTTCCTTGAGAGCTGAACTGGATTACCACCTAAGATATTCCTGTTTGGTCTCTTTAAAAAGATTGTAAGATAATGAATCTTCTGATAATAATATCACAGTGCTTAGCCCATCGTCCAAAACATAAGACCATGTTAATACATAGTTTAATGCCTAGTTTTCAGATCAGACAGTCCCTGCTCCCACACCCCCACACTTCACACCTCACCCAATTAGTGCAGCCATGTGCACCCCCTTTCTCTCAACTGTTCCCCCTCCCTCGTGGGTCAACATAAAAATGTGTATTTTTCTTTAGCTACTGTAGTTAGTCAGAGTTAGGAGGGAGAAACTGATTCTGGGGGGCTTAACATCAGCCAGTAACATCTTTTGCGGTGGACATTCTGGGGTTGAGATCTGTGGTTGCCATCCAAGGAATCTGAGCTTTGCATCGAGGGCTGGTGTTGTGTGGAGTTTGGTGTGCACAGGATCTGACGTTTCTGTCTTACAGCTCACCTGGCATCCTTACATTTAAATCTCTGGCTTTTGAATATTTGGCTGCCGTTTGGTTTTTGGACTGCGATCTTGGTTTCCTGGGGCATGTTTGGGAGAACTGGCCGTGGTTTGGTTTATTCACTCATTTCCTTTGTGACTGTAACTTGTCCATGTCGGTAACATTGTGTTTTCTTTTCTTTAAGGTAGCAGAACCTTGTCTTTATCATATGTGAATCTTTGTTGTAACTTAATGAATTTCTTAATTTTAATCTGGTTCTGAGTTGTCCTCTGCCTATCAATGAATTTGGCAATTTAATTCATTATTGATACTTTGATAATCCATCCATCCATTATCTATACCCGCTAATCCTGAGCTGGGTTGCGGGGGGTGCTGGAGCCTATCCCAGCATGCATTGGGCGAGAGGCAGGAAAACACCCTGGACACACACCATTCACTCACACACCCATTCCTATGGCCAATTTAGAGTCTCCAATTAGCCTACCTGCATGTCTTTGGACTGTGGGAGGAAACCCACACGGACATGGGGAGAACACGCAAACTTCACACAGAAAGGCCCCAAGCCAAGATTCGAACCCACAACCTTACTGCTGTGAGGCGACAGTGCTACCCACTGCACCACCGTACCGCCCCATCTAAGATGAAATTCAATTTTCCAAATGTATTTTATATGTAGGATAAGTGAGGGGTTTTAACTGTTGATGCACTTGTGTTCGGTATTCAGAGTGCCGGATGTCAATCGAGGGTTTTAACTGTTAAAACGGCTGGATTCAGAAAATGAAACATATTTCACTTAATCCTCACTTTGCCAACACAGCAGTTTTTACATCAGAAGTCATAATCAAAGTTAAGTGCTACACATCTGTTGCAACAAAAAAATCAGTTGTATGTGCTAGAATATGTGGTATATGTGTTTGTTGTAGTAGTGAGTGATCTAAATTGAAGAAAGTCTCTCTCTGGACTGTGAAGTCAGAAAAAGGTTTTTCCAACGGTAATGCCTGTTATGTCTCTGCGAGTGTGTGTGTGTGCGTGTGTGTGTATGCATGTGTTTGTGTGTCTGTGTGTTAGCCAGAGCGTGTAGTAGTAGTAAAAAGAAGACTGTGGCAGCCAGGATGGCAGGCCTGTGCTCAGTCCCTACATCAGCTGAGTGGGCCTTACCTGGAGCAGGGAAGCAGCTCTTTACAGGAAAGTCTGTTCTGCTCTCACCCACAGGGTTGTGCAGCACACAGGTGTAGATTGCATCAGAGCTCTCTGCTGCCTCTATCTTCAGCTGGGACCCTGGCTGGGGCTCTATGGCAGGCCCCTCCCACCTGTACTGAGTGCTTGGTCTGTCGCCCCCAGAGCACAGCAGGGTTACTGAGGGGCCGTTCACTTGGCAGGTGACTGCTGGTTTACCTACAGCATCTAAATGGAGAACAAAGGCTTGTGACCTCACAGCTAACTTTAGCATTGTCTTTCATGGATTAACACACCTGACCCACATGATCGATTAATATAAAGCGCTTTTTTACTGAAACACTAGGGTATGACTGTAGGGTCTCACATGCTATTCACTCCCATATCCTTCTGGTTTCAGACCAACTTGTGAAGTACTTTGAAATAATGAAAAAATGCCATGTTTGCTTGGACAGACAAAGACACTTTTTTATTGCCCCACAAAATGGTTGAAAGTGTATTTCAGTAGACAATGTACTTTTTTCTTTATTTATAACATACAGCTAAATCTCTTTGATGAAAGCCCACAATTACCTGGGATTTGGTCATTCAGTTGAAGCAAACTCACCAAACACTTTCACCGTCTGATGATGGTACACCAGCTCTCCCTTGATCTGCAGCTCACCAACATACTCCCCACTGTCAGCCTCTGTGAGATGTGTGAGGGTCAGGGCTCCCGTTGTGAGGTCCAGGGTCGTCCGTCCTTTAAACTGCCTGTATTCAACCACCACCTCCTGGTCAAATTCAACCACTTTATGATAATTCCACCTCCACAAAATGTCCTCCAGGGGACCCTGAACATTTGGCTGTAGTGTGAAGTTCCCATTAGACTGGACAATGATCTCAGTTATTAAATCACCTGCAAGAAAGTGAAGTATATTAAAACAAATCATGAGCAATTTAAAAAATTTTTTTTACTTTAATCTGAGCTAACAGGTTAGCAAGTATACAGATACAGTAAATGAAGTTAGAGAAATGATCAGGTAAGTTCCTTTGCTGGCACTAGTCCAGGACATTTGGCTAATATAACCCATTCATAATGGAATTTTATGGTTCATTATTTTGCTCAGGAAAATGTTTTTTTTTTGCCCTTAGTGAAATGAGAGAGGGGGCTCCTTTAAACTGCAGTGATCAGATATTGATTTTACAACATAAATACTGAGCACTCAAAAAAATCTGAAGAAAACCAGCCACTGCCCTGTCCAAAGAAGCTGGCTGAAAGGTGTCACACACCCACAAGTGCTTAACTGCTGCAGTTTCCAGGTAACTCCTTGTGTTGTGATTTACTTTGCACTGTGAGTCTAAGCAAGCGGGTTTCCAAAGCAACGCTACCCATATTTTGCTACATTTGTTCAATGGACTAGTGCCAGTTTTCTCCTCTTGCATATCATATCGTATTTGGTCTTTAAGTGTTGCGCCACATCAAAGATACAAATCTGTAAAAGTCCAAGTGTATATAAAATCAATGGCATCACTTTAATCAGTGGATCACTGACAGATCTCCCCTTGCACTCTTCTCCACTGAAGCAGCAGGGCAGGGAGGAGCCTAATTTGTCCTTTGGATCCTGTAAGAAACCCCGTCCACACGCAGCGGAAGTATCTGAGTGGTGAAGGAACGCTCGAGTCTCACCTGGTGCTACTAGAACAGGAGTAATTTAATGATATCTCAATTATCTGACTCCAAAATAATGTTTTAACATTTCCTCTGTGCTAACAGTTATGCATAGACTGAGGAGACTGCTTTCCGCCAGTAGTGTGGCTCTATACTGATCGCTATCTATCATGGTAGGCGTGGACGTGCCTCTGGCTTGTGTAGCCTGCATCAATCCTGCTACAACACTAGTGTATAAGCAAGTGACTACAGGGTGCAGATGTCCTGAGTTCTGTGTGTATGTTAGGACCTTAAAACTACGAGGTGTGCAGATGTAAGCTTCAAAGAGGTATACCAGGTCAAAATGAATGTAGTTTATTGTACAGATTGTACAGTGTGGTCAATAGTGGCAATATACAGTAGTCCAAAAGTATGTGTATAGTGAGATGGCTATATGCATATGATGCATAAGAGACCATGTTGATGAGTCTCCCTGAACCACTCCATGTTTCTCCTTATATACCCAAAAGATAAAACAAAACACCAAATCATCAAATGAAGACTCAATCATGACTGATCAGGACATTGATGATCCTGCGTACACTATCTCTGTAAGCATACCGCACCGGGTCCACCATAATAACTTCAAATCAAACTTGTATGTTATGCGCCGCAGTAGCCTACTTTTGGTTCTAGCCTGCCAACGTCTTGGAATTATAACGTGTGCTCTTCTGTTCTTTTCTTGATTTAGTATTCGTTTTATAAAATGCTAAGCATTCGTGCTGGGACAGCATATTACGTACCAAAACATTCAAACGGATTAATTCGGTTGCTGAATATTTTCTTCCGGATTTTCTTTGTTAGCCCGTTGTATTTGACTCAAAACGTTTGATACAGTTATGTGAGGTATGCGGTAGTTCTGCGTAATTCACATTGGTGATACAGTAAAAGCAAACTGGAAGACTATGGACTAATTTATGGTGCATGGTTCGCATCTGGAGAGCACACTTCGCTGCTCGGCTAGCAGTAACTTCGAAGGATAGCAAACGGTGGCTGTACCACTACTAATTTAAATTTTCACGCAAGTACGAGTTTTCGTTCTATTCTTGTCATTTTGCGATTAGCCTATATGGAATTGACGATGAGAAAGTAATCAAACAGCAAATTGTTTACAACGTGTGCATGTTTTCTGCTGTTGTTGCCAGTTATACATATAAATGTGAATGCATTCTGTCGCTTCGGATGTCAAGACATGAAAGCGAATGTTCGCATAAAAACCATAATGAATGTGTTTGAGAGGATATATAAAACAGTTACAATCTGACTATTGGCCTGTTATATCCTATTTGTTGCATAACAACGGTCCAAGTTCAACTACCAACGACAGTTTTGCTTGACAACGGTAAAATATGCCCAAACGGCTGCAGAAGAATATTTCAATTCCAGGTGATTAAATCGATTAAAAAATAAATAAATACAAAAGTAACCATATATAATCATTGTTTGTAACCCGTTGTATATAAGTGGAATAAACCCCTCCGGGCTGTCCTGGTTATTAGAAAATAATGTAGGCTACTTCGGTGGTAGTATGAGGTTACAGAAGAAATCATAGGACAGATGGACCGACGACAACGTCGCTTTTTCATACGTCAGTGGGCTAATTTGCCTAATCTTTGCGGGACTTTAGACCGCGGTGGAAACGCAGACAACCATGGGCTGAAGGAACCTTTTAGTTCCTTGAAAAGTGGTTCCTGAGACTAAAAGTTCCGGGTAATTTTGGTTGAAACGCGGCTTAAAGGAACTCTGACTGGTATGGGGCGTGCCTGTGATTAACCTCGTTAACTGGCGTTGTACTCTGGTTTTGTACCCAACCCCCTGACAGTTTAGTTTCTGTCATCAAGCCCCTGGTGCAAAAGCCTAATTTTAAACCCTAAAATCCTAAAAAACTACAGACCTACCTCCATTCTCCTCTTCTAAAATACTTGAGAAGGCTGCAGCCAAACAGCTCAGTGCTTTGCTGAAGATGAATAATAATGATGAAAGCCTTCATGTTCATAACCCCATTGCAGCACAGAGACCAGATCTAATGACCTCCTTTTAGCCTCAGATCAGAAAACTCCTACACTCGTCTTAATCTCAGCACAGCATTCGATTGTGTAGAACAGGGCTGCCCAATCCTGATCCTGAAGGTCTATCTTCCAGTATTTCTTAATTCCAACCCTAACAAGCCACATCATAAGAATTAGAGATGTCGTTCAGTTGCTAATTAGTAGAATCAAGTGTGCTGAATTAGGGTTAACATTTTATTTTATTTATTTAACCATTATTTAACCAGGAAAACCCCATTGAGATTGAAATCTCTTTTGCAAGGGGGACCTGCCATGAAAAACAAAGTTACCCAACAAGACTTATACCTAACAAAATGCACAAACATCAAATGTGGGATGAGACAGAGGTGTAACAATAATTAAAAGTAGAGCAGAGGTTAAAAGAGGTTAAAAGCAGGAGCATACTTCGGTCACAGAGTCATAAATGGAAATGAAAACCTATAGGATGGAAGGATGGATCTCCAGGAACAGGACTGGGCTGCTCTGCTGCAGACCATGACATTCTTTTGCACACACTCAAGGAGTGTGTAGGAATTTGTGGGCAAGCACTCCAATGGGGCGACATAGCTCAGGAGGTAAGACCGATTGTCTGGCAGTCAGAGGGTTGCCGGTTCAAACCCCACCCTGGGCATGTCGAAGTGTCCTTGAACAAGACACCTAACCCCTAACTGCTCTGGCGAATGAGAGGCATCAATTGTAAACCGCTTTGGATAAAAGCGCTATATAAATGCAGTCCATTTACCATTTATTTTACCAATGATTGAGATCATACCTGACAGACAGATTTCAGTTTGTTCATGTTAATGATAAATCCTCAGACCACTGTAGGGTCCTACAGGGCTCTGTCCTTAGGTCTTTGCTGTTCTACAAACTTTTTTCATTTATTTATCACTTTTTACTGAAAAACATACATACAATGTACTGCCGCTGACTTACAAATCACTTTGTGGTCCAGCCCCCTCACACCTTTCCAACCTGCTCACACTGTATGTTCCCACACAAATTCTCCATTCCCAAGATTCAGGACTTCTTGTCCCCAAAATTAAAAAGAATTTCCTACAGAGCCTCTCTGCTGAGGAACTGTCAGCACGACCATGGCAGGGAAGCAGAGTCAGTCTGCACTTCTAAAACCAGGCATAAAACTCACCTCTTCCTCTTGCATTTTTATAAAATATATTTATTCTAAGTGTAACATATATTACACTAGGTGATATAAAAAAGTGTCATCTACGTCCTTCACGCCCATACATTTATATAATAAAGGGGATATATTTATAAAGGGGATTATCAAAGTGAACTACGAGATTACGAGGTTGAGTTCTGTTAGCAGAGCGAGGAGAAATAAATGGAAATTAGGTAAAAGCTAAATTCCGTAAAAGACATTAAGAACCATTTTTTTTTACGCTGAGTGGAATAGCCTGCCATGCCACGCAATAGAAGCATGAACTTCGGGGATTTTCCAGACTGGGCTTGATGCGGTGTTAGATACTATCTCGCCTGTAGGTAATCAGAGCCCTAGCTACAATTTAGTTAGGAAAATGGAGAACATTTTTGGGCTGAATGGCCTGTTCTCGTCATTGTGTTATGTTTTGTTTTTATCTCATATTTCGATATGTATATTTAGTATGTCGTCTATATAGTCCTACAGTCTGTCTCTGAAAATATGTTCACTCTCTGACTAGCATGCACCAGAATATTATATCTAAAAAAGACAGAAAGAGAAAAAACGAATTCACAGTTAGAAAGCTTCTGGGTAACGTCAGAAACTCGGTGATACGTCAAATACAAAACAGGTAGGGTCGTTCGTTTACAGCCTATACGGTTATTTTAGCCAGCTGCATATTAATCTGATTTTAGCTCGATGGTTAAACATGCAACCTCTGAAAAAGATTCTGACTTTTAAATTGCACATATTTAACGAATAATTACCGAAGGGATTTAGGACAACCGTTCTTACCAAATGTGAAGTTCGCGAAGACAAATAACGCCGTAGTGATTCTGACGTGCCTGTGTGCCATTGCTCACCATCACACTGGGCTATTACACGGATTATTATGAGCACGTATCTCCGGAGAAGCATCGTGAAAGTGAAAGTGAAAGTGAAATCATATTTGATGTGAGTCGGCCGTGCCCTTAGCTGTTGGTATGTTAAACGATAGCAGAAGAATCCAAACAATTCTGCAAGCACAATACTTAGGGCGCCTGTACTCTGCATGAAATGTGTTAATGTATTGCAACATAAGACAACGTTAAATAAGTAATTAAATAAGTAAATAAATAAATAAACTCTATTATTCAAGGAAGATCGTGGAAAATTCACGCTTTGGATAAATGTTTAATCAAAATCAAAACAATTTTATTTGTATATTGCTTTTATATGTGTATCTTATAAATACAATGCCACGAAAAAGTATTTGCCCCATTCCTGATTTCCTCTATTATTGAATATTAGTCTGAATGGTTTCAGATCTTTAGACAAAAGGTAATATTAGACAAACGGAAACTGTGTTAACACAAATTACATTTTATAAAATGTAATATTGTCCACTATTTTTCACTTACCAGTTGAGATATGGACGCACTTATTCCAACGGCCGTAAATTTTTACAGAGAGATTTAAATTTCTGCCTGCTGATGAGGTCATTCTATATTTCTGCATGCTGAGGGGCAGGCGCAGCAGCTGCTGTGTAAAATCGAGTCGCTATAGCTGTGTTTCCATATGTATGAAGTACCCTAAGGGTTGTGGAACAACTGGCTCCCCTCTTGGTCAGATGGAATAGACTCTGACATACAGTGTATACCTACTGTACATGAGAATTTCAAATAGATCACAATACAAAACAGGGCATGGAATATTATAGAATGATTTTTTTTTTTATTCAATGCCCCATAATGATTCAAAAAGAGGCCCTCAGTTTAATAGAAAATGCAATATCACAATAACAAACCCTACATGCCAGCCAGATCCCTCCGTTCTGCTACCTCAGGTTGCCTGGCACCTCCCCCTCTTCGCACCTGCGCTTCCCGAACACGTCTCCTGTCTGTTCTGGCCCCACGATGGTGGAATGACCTCCCCGTGGAGGTCAGAACAGCTGAGACACTGTGACCCACTTCAAGCGACGACTGAAGACTCACCTCTTCAGGCTGCACCTCTCCCCATCCCTCCCTACCTCCCTGTAAATGACTGTAAGCTTAGGGTTGTAACTAGGTAGCTGTTTTGTAGGTGACTTAGGTGCATTAACTGTCTTAACTACTGCTTGTATTTTTGCATTGACTGTGTTGTTGCTGTTCTCGTTTGGGTTAGTGTTAAACAGTTTAACCTTCAGTTAACCTTCAGTAACTTGGACCGGTACTTCTCTCTAGGGTTTTCGTCATACTTGTTCCTGGTTATGGTTATACACTTTGTTGTACATCGCTCTGGATAAGAGCGTCTGCCAAATGCCTGTAATGTAATGTAATGTAAAAATGATTCATTCTCAATGGGTTGTAATAACACATGGATCCATATCTCTAATTTTGGGCTTTAGTATACACAAGTGACATGGACCACACTGGTGCACATCACACACTATAATCTACAGATCATGAAAGAGAAATGAGAAGGATTAGCACAGAAAGCCTCCATAGCTGGCCAAAAGGTATTAAATACAGAACAGAACACAGTGGTGGGGTGTGGCAGCAATACGACTGGCTCCCCTGATAAGAAAAGTGAAAATAATGAAATTATAGCTGCTGCTGCTAGCCAAAAAAAAAGTATAGCACCAGTCAGCTAGATTAGATAACAACAGACTTTCCTCAGGAGTTTCTGCTATTTACATGGAAATTAGACAGCAGAATATTGCAAGGTATGAGTCGGATTTTAATTAGAGCTTCATACACACACACGCACACATACACACGCACACACACACACACACACACACACACACACACACGCACACACACACACACACGCACACACACACACACACGCACACACACGCACACACACACACACACACACACACACACACACACACAGCCCCAAACACAGACCAGGTGGAAATGTATAAAGCAAAGAAAGGAAAGGATTTGCCCAAATTCATACAGTTTTATAGTAGCCTGTTACACCTGCTTGTGTCTTAGGCACTGTAGCACCGCTCAGAGTTTAGTTTCAGTTCTTTAAATGATCTCCTGTGTTCTCAGGCTTAGGAGCTGCTTTTCCTGTGTCTGCAGTCTTTTCATCCTGTGTCATGTGACTCAGTGCCCCGCTCTCCTGCGTCTCTCCCTCCTGTGTGCTCTGGGACAGTCCTGCTCAAGGGTTTAAGGGGTTAAGGGATTTTTTAGGGGTTGTAGGGGGTGCAGGGGGTTTATGGGGTTTCGGGGGCTTTTCTGGGGGGGACTTCACCCCTCTGTCCTGTGAATCCTTTCTCTCCTCTCTCTCTCTCTTCTTCTCTACCTCTACCTCAGAGGTGCTGTTGGGCTCCAGATTTGGGCCTGATGTTGGGCTTTCCTCTGCACAGCAGGACCCCTCACTCGCCCCAGTGTGAGGGGGGGAAGGGGCCGTGGTGTCTGGGAGTCCCTGGGCTGGATCAGCTGTGCTTAATAGCTCAGTGAGTGGGACACTTAGATTTTCCTCTGCTGATGTGGGGTCTATATCCTGATCTGAATCTGCTCTTCCTGTTTCCGCTTGCTGGTCCTGACTCTGTACTGGAGCTGGAGCTGGTGCTGTTTTGGGTGTAGCAGCAGAAAAGGGGTGTTTAGAGTTCCCCCCCTCAGTCTCCACTCCTCTCTCTTCAGAATCTTCACCCCGATTTAGTGATTCTGTGCAGAAATGAAATGAAATAGTCACCTGCTTTACATAATATTTAATGACTGGCAGGTTACCTGCTGCTTCTCTGCACTTACCTGTCTGACTCTCCTCCTGTGAAATTCCAGCACTCCCATCAGTCCCTTTGTGCTGCTCAGTCAGTGCTGTCTTCTGACGCTTATCATGGGTCTTACCTGAGATAAACCAGCCTACAACCTGCTTTGCTGCAGAAACACAGGAAATAACATACATTTTCTGTACCTATAGGTTACCACCTCAGTGACACGTTTGTAGATTTTTAGACTCCTTTAGGTACGCTTCTATCTGAAAGTGTACTTTATTTATTGCTTTAGCGTATCCCAGCTCACATACATTCTGTACTTAGTGTAGTGTTCCCTCATTCTCACCATGTTCTCCTGCTCTCTCATTCTCTGTCTCTCTCTGTCTCTCACACACACACGCACACTCACACACACACACACACACACAAGGTATTTGAACAGCAGAGAATGAGCAGGAGCAGCTGCCTGAGTATCTCACTGAGAGTGTTACCTGCTGCTTCTCTGTACTTACCTGTCTGTCTCTCCTCCTGTGAAATTCCAGCACTCCCATCAGTCCCTTTGTGCTGCTCAGGCAGTGCTGTCTTCTGATGCTCATCATGGGTCTTACCTGCGCTCCACCCACTTTCAATAAGCTTTACTGTATCCCAAACCTTTACTGTAGAAACAGGGGAAATAAGGCTGTGTGTGCTGAGTACAGTACAAATGCAAGGAGGCTCACAGGTGAATATCTGATCCTGCTTCACATCAAGGCCAGGATTCAATCCCCATTTGTTCTTACTGTTCACACACAATAATGCAAGAGTTATATTTTGTCTTCGCCATCACAGTTTCAAACAAAAAGCTTAAGACTATCATTAAGTTCTGAGCCAAATTAAAGGACAAATGTTGATTTAAACCAGATTTTTGTGATATGATAAAGTATCTGTTTAATCACGTAAAAAAACAAGAAATTTCAAATTCAATTCATGACTTTAAAAATGCACACACTGTTCTACAGCTATTTTGCCATTTATTTTCTTCCCTGAACTGACTGAATTGCAGGGTAATTTATCCCAATCCTGAAACAGAGGCATTTCAGTACTGCTGTTTCATTATGAGACACATTCCTCTTCAGCACTGTTAATTCTGCCTTACCTGGAGCACTCCCATTAGGTGTTTTGTGGGCTGCCCCCCCATCACTGTCTGGACCCCGTCTCAGAATATCCTCCTCTTCCTCTGGGCTGCTGGGGAGCTCCTGGGCTGGATCTGCTGTTGGGTTCTCAGCTCCTCCCCCTCCTGCCCCACTGGGCTGAGCCCCGCCCCCATCACTACCTCCATCCTGCCCCCCCCTCTTCTCTCTCTGCCTCTGGGCTCCTGCTCTCTGATTGACTGCAGTCTCATCAGTAGATTCTGCTGCTCCTTCTGTTTTCTCTTCCTGGTCCTGACTCTGTACTGGAGCTGGTGCTGGATGGGGGGGAGAATTAGGGGGGTGGAGAAGAGAGGTGCTGGATGGGGGAGTGGGGAGGGTCTCCCCATTTTCTGTTTTGGGTGGAGCAGCAGGTGGAGACTCAGTAGCGCTGGACGGGACAGTGCCAGAGGAGGGGTGTTTAGAGTTCCCCCCCTCAGTCTCCACTCTTTTTTCAGAATCTTCACCCTGATTTTGTGATTCTGTGCAGAAATGAAATAAAATTTTAAACCTGATGTAAACCAGGTGACTGATTGGCAGGTTACCTGCTGCTTCTCTGTACTTACCTGTCTGACTCTCCTCCTGTGAAATTCCAGCACTCCCATCAGTCCCTTTGTGCTGCTCAGTCAGTGCTGTCTTCTGACGCTTATCATGGGTCTTACCTGAGATAAACCAGCCTACAACCTGCTTTGCTGCAGAAACACAGGAAATAACATACATTTTCTGTACCTATAGGTTACCACCTCAGTGACACGTTTGTAGATTTTTAGACTCCTTTAGGTATGCTTCTATCTGAAAGTGTACTTTATTTATTGCTTTAGCGTATCCCAGCTCACATACATTCTGTACTTAGTGTAGTGTTCCCTCATTCTCACCATGTTCTCCTGCTCTCTCATTCTCTGTCTCTCTCTGTCTCACACACACACACACACACACACACACACACAAGGTATTTGAACAGCAGAGAATGAGCAGGAGCAGCTGCCTGAGTATCTCACTGAGAGTGTTACCTGCTGCTTCTCTGTACTTACCTGTCTGTCTCTCCTCCTGTGAAATTCCAGCACTCCCATCAGTCCCTTTGTGCTGCTCAGGCAGTGCTGTCTTCTGATGCTCATCATGGGTCTTACCTGCGCTCCACCCACTGTCAATAAGCTTTGCCATTTCCTGAACTTTTACTGTAGAAACAGGGGAAATAAGGCTGTGTGTGCTGAGTACAGTACAAATGCAAGGAGGCTCACAGGTGAATATCTGATCCTGCTTCACATCAAGGCCAGGATTCAATCCCCATTTGTTCTTACTGTTCACACACAATAATGCAAGAGTTATATTTTGTCTTCGCCATCACAGTTTCAAACAAAAAGCTTAAGACTATCATTAAGTTCTGAGCCAAATTAAAGGACAAATGTTGATTTAAACCAGATTTTTGTGATATGATAAAGTATCTGTTTAATCACGTAAAAAAACAAGAAATTTCAAATTCAATTCATGACTTTAAAAATGCACACACTGTTCTACAGCTATTTTGCCATTTATTTTCTTCCCTGAACTGACTGAATTGCAGGGTAATTTATCCCAATCCTGAAACAGAGGCATTTCAGTACTGCTGTTTCATTATGAGACACATTCCTCTTCAGCACTGTTAATTCTGCCTTACCTGGAGCACTCCCATTAGGTGTTTTGTGGGCTGCCCCCCCATCACTGTCTGGACCCCGTCTCAGAATATCCTCCTCTTCCTCTGGGCTGCTGGGGAGCTCCTGGGCTGGATCTGCTGTTGGGTTCTCAGCTCCTCCCCCTCCTGCCCCACTGGGCTGAGCCCCGCCCCCATCACTACCTCCATCCTGCCCCCCCCTCTTCTCTCTCTGCCTCTGGGCTCCTGCTCTCTGATTGACTGCAGTCTCATCAGTAGATTCTGCTGCTCCTTCTGTTTTCTCTTCCTGGTCCTGACTCTGTACTGGAGCTGGTGCTGGATGGGGGGGAGAATTAGGGGGGTGGAGAAGAGAGGTGCTGGATGGGGGAGTGGGGAGGGTCTCCCCATTTTCTGTTTTGGGTGGAGCAGCAGGTGGAGACTCAGTAGCGCTGGACGGGACAGTGCCAGAGGAGGGGTGTTTAGAGTTCCCCCCCTCAGTCTCCACTCTTTTTTCAGAATCTTCACCCTGATTTTGTGATTCTGTGCAGAAATGAAATAAAATTTTAAACCTGATGTAAACCAGGTGACTGATTGGCAGGTTACCTGCTGCTTCTCTGTACTTACCTGTCTGACTCTCCTCCTGTGAAATTCCAGCACTCCCATCAGTCCCTTTGTGCTGCTCAGTCAGTGCTGTCTTCTGACGCTTATCATGGGTCTTACCTGAGATAAACCAGCCTACAACCTGCTTTGCTGCAGAAACACAGGAAATAACATACATTTTCTGTACCTATAGGTTACCACCTCAGTGACACGTTTGTAGATTTTTAGACTCCTTTAGGTATGCTTCTATCTGAAAGTGTACTTTATTTATTGCTTTAGCGTATCCCAGCTCACATACATTCTGTACTTAGTGTAGTGTTCCCTCATTCTCACCATGTTCTCCTGCTCTCTCATTCTCTGTCTCTCTCTGTCTCACACACACACACACACACACACACACACACAAGGTATTTGAACAGCAGAGAATGAGCAGGAGCAGCTGCCTGAGTATCTCACTGAGAGTGTTACCTGCTGCTTCTCTGTACTTACCTGTCTGTCTCTCCTCCTGTGAAATTCCAGCACTCCCATCAGTCCCTTTGTGCTGCTCAGGCAGTGCTGTCTTCTGATGCTCATCCTGGGTCTTAACTGGCCTCCATCCACTGTCAATAAGCTTTACTTTATCCCGAACTTTTAGCGTAGAAACAGGAAATATGGTTGTGTGTCCTGAGTACAGTACAAATGCCAGGAGTGTCAAAGGTGAATATCTGATCCTGCTTTACATCAAGGCCAGGATTCAATCCCCATGTTTCCTCACTCTTCACACACAATAATGCATGTAATGCAGTTATATTTGGTCTTCACCTTCACAATTTGGCAAATTCAAAGTAAACGTTTAACACTTTATACTTAAATTCTGACCCAAAGCTAAGGACAAGTGTTCACTTTTGTGAATGGGGATAGAAAATGTATAGATTAGTCACTTGTTGGACATTTACAAAAGGTTTATACAATAAATTCTCTCGTCAATCATCTAAAATACTTAATGGTCAACAGTTAAGGGTCAAGCCGACTCAAGAAATTTCAAATTTAATTCATGGCTTGAAAAATGTCCACAATGTTTTATGGGTATTTTGTAATTTATTTCCTTTACTGAACTGACTGAACTGCAGGGTAATTGATCTCAACCCTGAAACAGAGGCATTTCAGTACTGCTGTTTCATTATGAGACATGTTTCTGTTCATGTTAATTCTGCCTTACCTGGAGTTTCCTCAACGTTTTCAGGGTCTGCTGGTAATAGCTGTTGTCTTTCTGTTTCAAATGAAGTGTTTCACAGATTTAGTTTATTATCTAGTTTTACCAGCAGCATGCCTACTTCTGAAGTTTATGAATAGGAATACATCTGATTTTAATACACCTGTCATTGAGCACTGTATAGGCATACATTGTATAGATGTTAATTTTTTTGGAGGAAACCTGCAGCTGCAGTGTTTTAAGTTCGGAGATAAAGTACCAGAGGGAGTGATGTCATCAGCTGCAGCTCTAAGGCCAGAGTGAATAACACTGTTCTGCAGCTCTCCCTTTACTGCAGCTTCAGAGTCTCTCTCTCTCAGTCTTGTCTTTTCTACAATATAAGATATGAAATATTATTCAATACTCATCATGCTTAACAGTAGTATCATCACAGTCACCACCATCATTTCTACAACTTACCCCCAGATTGAGCTTCCATGTCCTCTTCATTTTGTCTTTCTACAATGTAAAATATGATTTTATTATTATTAGTCATGGGTGTAGTAGCGCTAATGTATGAGCTTTCAGTCCCACAGTATTGGAGAGCTTGTGCTCATTTTATGGAGACAACAGGAGTGCAGCCCTACTGAATCCAGTCCTGAGTAACTGTTCCAGAAACAGCAGGATCTGCATATGGATGCGTTTATTAATATCATTTAATGTGTTATTTGAAAAGACTCTTACTTTTGTAGCATTTCTTGTAGTAAAATAAAAGCAATCCCACAATGATGAAGATGAGGAGAACAAGGACTACAGAAATCACGACAGAAATCACGACAGCGCTTCCTAAAAACAAAGAAAAACAGAACATGTTAGAAAAATATAAAAGACAAAGCTCAACCATTTTGATCTGACTATTGAAAGATGTATATAAATATATTTCTGTGAGTATATATTTCTGACTTTAGATGATGATTTATTTAGTTCCCTGTGTTAATGAAATGGCAGTTAATTTGAAGTTGACTGGTTGCTCAGTAACAGCTGTCTCAGCTGACAGTGCTGGGGATGATTGGGGTCAGTAGTGATCAATGTGCCCCAGTCATGTTTCAGAGACTGTGGGGTAGATGGGGCAACTGAGCATTTAACCCCTAGTAGGACCCCAACAGTACTGTGAACAGGGTCTTTACCCAGTACTCTATGATGTAGACCAGAGGGTGAAATTTGGGTGGAAGTCCCATGGAATTCACAGGATAGCACAGAAAATTCAACAGAGGCTGGTAATCCCAGGAGAACAGCAGAACATGAACAAATTGTAAATTGAGCAAGTGGAAAAAAAATAGCAGTATGCTTAACTTAAGTTAAAACCCTTAGACCACAGACCTGCATAGCAGCTGGAACAGCTACCCAAACCTGTGAAATGAGCATTAGGGGTGGACTGTGGCAGCCAGGATGGCAGGCCAGTGCTCAGTCCCTACATCAGCTGAGTGGGCCTTACCTGGAGCAGGGAAGCAGCTCTTTACAGGAAAGTCTGTTCTGCTCTCACCCACAGGGTTGTGCAGCACACAGGTGTAGATTGCATCAGAGCTCTCTGCTGCCTCTATCTTCAGCTGGGACCCTGGCTGGGGCTCTATGGCAGGCCCCTCCCACCTGTACTGAGTGCTTGGTCTGTCACCCCCAGAGCACAGCAGGGTTACTGAGGAGCCGTTCACTTCGCAGGTGACTGCTGGTTTACCTACAGCATCCACATGGAGAACAAAGGCTTGTGACCTCACAGCTCACTTTAGCATTGTCTTTCGTGGATTAACACACCTGACCTACATGATCGAGTAATATAAAGCTCTTTTTTACTGAAACACTAGGGTATGACTGTAGGGTCTCACATGCTATTCACTCCCATATCCTTGTGGTTACAGACCAACTTCCCCTCCCACACCTGCACACAAATCCCATACAGGTATGATATTTTTCTGGGATAGACCAACCTGTCATACAGGTTACAGGTGTGTGAGATGAACCTGTGTGACTCACAGAGAGCAGATGCACAGATTTTTAGTGACTCAGTTCAGCTGAGCTGTTGATCAAATGTCTTTTTTTTAACCCTGTTGTCGGACAATCTAGTCTTTAGATTATGATCTTTGAGAAACAGACATTATCATTTATATGACCATGGGATTGTATCCGTTTTCTCTCCCTGCTCTCCACTCTACTCACATGAAAGGGAACATCCATGGGGCAATGAAGCCATGTTACAGGTCTTATCTCTAAACAAGTCTGGAGAGCTGTCTCTCCTTCAAATGTTTTACAGATTTACCACCTCCCAGAAGGGACAGGACCCCCTATTGGGGGTCAGAGACCAAACGTGGCCATAAGCCGCACAAAGATCCCTTTTCCTTTTAAGTTTGAATGCAATATTTAAGATTTAACTGAAATCACTGACAGAAAGTCTTGATGCCGATATAGATAATGGTAATTTAACCTGATAGTTGAAATCTCCATTTTTAGAACCAATTCTAGTTTCAAGCAGAAACCAATGTGGTATGATTTGGTCTTGTTACATGGAAATTATCTTGCCTGAAGGTGGAGATTGCAACTGATAAGATTAAACAATCCTTTATCTTTATTCTGTTGTTGGAGGCAGAGGTAAACCTCCATGTTTCCTTACTTGATAGCTGAGCTGGATTACTTCCTAAAATATTCCTGTTTGGTCTCTTTATAAAGATAGTAAGATAATGAATCTTCTGATAATAATATCACAGTGCTTAGCCCATCGTCCAAAACATAAGATCATGCTAATACATAGTTTAATGCCTAGTTTTCAGATAAGACAGTCCCTGCTCCCACACCCCCACACTTCACACCTCACCCAATTAGTGCAGCCATGTGCACCCCCTTTCTCTCAGCTGTTCACCCTGCCTCGTGGGACAACATAAAACTGTGTATTTTTCTTTAGTTACTGTAGTTAGTCAGAGTTAGGAGGAAGAAAGTGGTTCTGGGGGGCTTAACATCAGCCAGTAACGTCTTTTGCAGTGGACATTTTGGGGGGAGATCTGTGGTTGCCATCCAAGGAATCTGAGCTTTCCATCGAGGGCTGGTGTTGTGTGGAGTTTGGTGTGCACAGGATCTGACGTTTCTGTCTTACAGCTCACCTGGCATCCTTACATTTAAATCTCTGGCTTTTGGAATATTCGGCTGCGTTTTGGTTTTTGGACTGCAATCTTGGTTTCCTGGGGCATGTTTGGGAGAACTGGCCGTGGTTTGGTTTTTTCACTCATTTCCTTTGTGACTGTAACTTGTCCATGTCGGTAACATTGTGTTTTCCTTTCTTTAAGGTAGCAGAACCTCGTCTTTATCATATGTGAATCTTTGTTGTAACTTAATGAATTTCTTAATTTTAATCTGGTTCTGAGTTGTCCATTTGATAAAGGTTGATCCAACAGATTGCTCTGCCTATCAATGAATTTGGAAATTTAATTAATTATTGATACTTTGATAATCCATCCATCCACTATCTATAGCCGCTAATCCTGAGCTGGGTTGTGGGGGGTGCTGGAGCCAATCCCAGCATGCATTGGGCAAGAGGCAGGAATACACCCTGGACACACACCATTCACTCACACACCCATTCCTATGGCCAATTTAGAGTCTCCAATTAGCCTACCTGCAGGTCTTTGGACTGTGGGAGGAAACCCACATGGACATGGGGAGAACATGCAAACTTCACACAGAAAGGCCCCAAGCCAAGATTCGAACCCATAACCTTATTGCTGTGAGGCGACAGTGCTACACACTACACCACCGTGCCGCCTCATCTTTGATAATAAGAAGTAGTTCAATTTACCGAATGTATTTTACATGTAGGATAAGTGAGGGGTTTTAACTGTTGATGCACTTGTGTTTGGCTCGGTTCGGTATTCAGGATGTAAATCGAGGGTGTTAACTGTTAAAACTGCTGGATTCAGAAAATGAAACATATTTCACTTAATCCTCACTTTTGCCAACACAGCAGTTTTTACATCACATCAGTCAAGTCAAAATCAAAGTTAAGTGCTATACATCTGTTACAACAAAAAAATCAGTTGTATGTGCTAGAATATGTGGTATATGTGTTTGTAGTAGAAATGAGTGATTTAAATTGAAGAAAGTCTCTCTCTGGTCTGGAAAGTCAGAAAAAAGTTTTTCCAACCGTAATGCCTGTTATGTCTCTGCGAGTGTGTGTGTGTGCGTGTGTGTGTGTATGCATGTGTGTGTGTGTCTGGGTGTTGGCCAAAGCGTGTAGTAGTAGTAAAAAGCAGACTGTGGCAGCCAGGATGGCAGGCCTGCGCTCAGTCCCTACATCAGCTGAGTGGGCCTTACCTGGAGCAGGGAAGCAGCTCTTTACAGGAAAGTCTGTTCTGCTCTCACCCACAGGGTTGTGCAGCACACAGGTGTAGACTGCATCAGAGCTCTCTGCTGCCTCTATCTTCAGCTGGGACCCTGGCTGGGGCTCTATGGCAGGCCCCTCCCACCTGTACTGAGTGCTTGGTCTGTCGCCCCCAGAGCACAGCAGGGTTACTGAGGGGCCGTTCACTTGGCAGGTGACTGCTGATTTACCTACAGCATCTACATGGAGAACAAAGGCTTGTGACCTCACAGCTAACTTTAGCATTGTCTTTCATGGATTAACACACCTGACCCACATGATCGAGTGATATAAAGCTTTTTTTCACTGAATCACTTATGGTTGAGAACTCTGTGAAACTACAGGTATAACTTTTGTGCCATTTAGCGATATTCACACTCATAACCATGCGGTTACAGACCGACTTGTGAAGCACGGCATTTTTTCATTATTTCAATTTGCTTGGACAGACAAAAACATTTTTTATTGCCCCACAAAATGGTTGAAAGTGTATTTCAGTAGACAATGTATATATTTTTTATATCCTACAGCTAATTTTTTTTGATGAAAGCCCATAATTAACTGGGATTTGGTCATTCAGTAAAAGCAAACTCACCAAACACTTTCACCATCTGACGATATTCCACCAGATTTCCCTTGATCTGCAGCTCACCAACATACTCCCCACTGTCAGCCTCTGTGAGATGTGTGAGGGTCAGGGCTCCCGTTGTGAGGTCCAGGGTCGTCCGTCCTTTAAACTGTCCGTACTCAACCATCTCCTTCTGGTCAAATTCAACCACCTTGTTTTTATTCCACCTCCACAAAATGTCCTCTGGGGGACCCTGAACATTAGGCTGTAGTGTGAAGTTCCCATTAGACTGGACAATGATGTCAGATGTGGCATCACCTGCAAGAAAGCCAGAGGCATTGATATGGATGATTAACTGTTTTTTTTGGAGTCCAAGCAGCGAAGCTGGTGGAACCCTATTGTATCTGTTAGGATTAGTATTATTATTATTCTTATTTTTCTCTGTTAAAAGTGTCTGAGGCTCAGCAACCATAAGTCGTAGAGCAGCCAAATTTGGTAGGTGGGTTCCTATGGCCCCCCACTACTGAGGAACTACTAATCACCTATGTCGGCCAGATGGTGGCGCTATAACAAAGGGTCATGCGTAAAAGGCTATAACTCCCACACCGTAAGTCAGATCAACACAAAACTTAATCGACCAATGCATCTGAATGTGCTCTACAACTTTGCTATTGGGACCACCTATGTCCGCCATATTGTTTGCCCGCCATTTGGACTTTTTTATTAGTTGGGGTGCGGAAGAGCTGTAGCTCCACATCTAAAGTGTTACGACATCTAGTAAACTTCTTTACGAAAAGCGGCTATAAGACATCAATGGCGACGCACGTAATCGGACACCGTCGGGTCTAGTTTTTATCAGTGAGGGGAGGGTCTGAACTTCATAATGGACAATATTATCTATCTGGGCATTCATAAAAATATTCTTTCGTATTCCATCATAGCAACAAGATAAACCCGACAATAGCCCTAAAATAAGCCAACAGGGCAGTGAAAACGCTGCTTACTGAGTAACTAAATAATCGAGACGACGTTTTAAAAAAATGATACCATGTAATTCTACAGTCAATATCTGGGACTATATATTGAAATACAACCTTACCGTTGGTTTAACACGTAGAGATGTCCCTTTTCAGACAGAGTGGTCATACATTGTCATGGACAATCCCTTTTTGAAATATATGCTCATCTGTGTTGCCTGGGTACCTTCAAAAATAGCTGTGCGTAATACCACACTTGTTTTTTCCGGTAGTAAAGTACAGCCTGGCTTGATTGACAATTCATTCATTCAGTAGGTAGGAGTATAAGCCTTCTGACGATGTATAACATGTCGGATTTTTCTTTTGGAATAGCGTTTTATCGGTCAGCGTAACTGAAATTTTCTTATCGCATTCACTTGCACATTCACTCTGGGGTAGCAGTAGCTAAAAGACGCTGCACCTAACGAAAGGTTGTCGACGATTTTTCATGATCTCTTGGAAAATACTATTATTACTGAGGACTTCTGGGCATAGCTAAGCCATATGTTTGCTGATAGACCTATCTGACAGTTTTCTTGAGCAAAACAGAAGTGGATAGGACTTGATTTACTGTCTCTGTCTCTATCTACTGAACACATAAAATTTCATCATTGCTATGTAAATATTTCGGTTCGTCCCATTGCTACCATAATATAACAAACTTTCTTGTGTCTGCAGCTGCAGTTTCTCGCTGCAGTTACTAATATTGAATATAAACAAAAGACGCAATTTATGCTGTAGTTTGCCAATGTCGAAATTAATAATACGGTACTCTGCGGGCAGCACGCAGGTAGCAGGGATGGCGAGTTGATATTTCGTTTTTGTTTCGTTTTTTTCAATGTTGTATTTATTATTTGAAATATGTATTGTTATTCTATCTGTCTCTGAGGTGCTCTGAAATGTGCAATCTCTGCTAAGCTGAGCAATGGATTGGAATAGGCATGTGTCTGACTTAGTGTTCACTTCAGTAGCAATAGGTGTTCTAATTTGTAAATATTTTATTATAGGAAGATGCTGTATTGTTATAGAAATATGCTGTTTTTAGATCTATTTTAAAGTGAAAGACCTGTTTAGAGATAATTTACTTTACAATTGTTATATTATTTAATATATTTTTCTATTGTTTAGTGTTGTAACACTATAGGCCTATGCTTATTAATATGTTGAACAGGCTTCAACTTCAAGGTTGTTAATAAACCAGGTTTTTAATAAAATGTGAATTTGAAAATGAGGTCAACCCTTGTGGACATTACATTTCTGATCTATTAAGGTAATTTCAGTATCGTTAGGTACCGAGTATTGAACCAGTATCGTTTCAGTATCAAGTATCGTGATACTAACCCTACAAATGCACTACGTAATGACAGCATTACCAACAGGTGACGTTGTGACAACATTGCTCTATGGTCGCAAAATAACCAGTCCTTATGGAGACTGTTCTGCAACCTGATATCGGTATCAAAGTCAAAATTTTGGTATCCCGACAACACTAGTGTGACGCCTTTTTTAATTGCGGCGCGGAAGCGCTGCAGCTCTACATACACGCCGGGCCATCTAAGTGTTACAACATAGTAAAGACCTTTACAGCAAGCGGCCAGGACATATCCATGGCGACGCAACCAATCCGACAGCATCTCTTAGCACAAAATTGGCAATAAGTCATCAATATTTTGTACAATCATCATGATATTCAGTAGATATGTTGGGTGAAGGTATATGATCATGAGGACAAAACCATTTTAAAATCGCTCCATAGGGGGCGCAATAGTGCCAATGCTTGGACCCCTCCCAACGCCGCTTGCGGCTTTAATTTAAATTTATTTTATTTATTTATTTATTTATTTTTGAGTGTGTGCAGTGAAGGACAGAACGTCTTTTATAAATACTTTTACCCACTTAATACCCTTTATATGGGAATCTTTCACTTATTAAGAATAAACAGACCAAAGTTTGCGTAGATTTTACTACAGCAGATATTATTTCAGGTATATTCATGTAAATTCATGTTCTTTGTTTTACGACATCAAAAAAATATGATCGCTCAACAGAATCTGATAACGACCTAATCTGAGATTCGCCGGTATGCACTTATAGAGAAAGAACCGAAAAGCCTAAATTTGGAGAAGCCTAAAGCTTGTTATCCGTTAAATTCCTTGGTCGGCACTAGTCCTGGACACCCAGAACATACAACATTTTGACAAACTCATTTGTAACACCCGGCATTTTATGGATAAGATACGTATTTTTCACTGGGAAACAGGTGATATTTGTTGATTTTACAAGAGGATAAATGCTGGGCAAAATAGAAAGGCGACACACCCAGAAGTATTTATATGCTGTAGACAGTTCATAGGTTGCTCTGTTATCTTTATAATCTACACGATACTGCGCGTCCAAACAAGCCCTCCTCCAATGCAGTGCTGCCCGTATTTCCTACATTTGTTCCAGGAACTTGTCCCCGAGTTTTCTCCTGTGTATCATCTGCTATTCTGTATTTTTAATGTTGTGCTACAGAAACGATTCAATTCTGTAAAAGTCGTCTTGCGTATAAAATCTATTGTGTCCGTTTAATATTTGCAAACAGCACACTTCCTGTGACTGTATTGCTTCATGTAACAACCTTAGAAGTCCTACAACACATACAATAGCTACTAACACGTTTAATATATTTCAAAACCACCATCAGTAATTTTACTTGGTGTAGAAACCACTGAAAATATTTACGACCAACCGCTTACGGGCCTCGTAATGTGAATATACCTTTGTGAATAATACAGCAAAAGTGTAACTTTTGACACCGACGCTATTGTCATTGAGCATTTTGGATGACAAACTCTGCAAGTTTGAGTCTGTGTGTAGCAGCTGTGTTCCTGGTTTTTACTCTTAGTAGTTATTCTAATATTCTAATTACCGGAGAGTAGGCTATTAATTCAGTCCCCAAAATAAATGATTCAATGCAGGGGGGTTGGGGCACACTGACACCCGTCTGTTCCCGTTTACTAGAATAATTGACCGAGAATATGCGAGTACAGATTACTCGGATAAGAAACACATAGTTTTATAAGCCTATTTGAACAGAATCTATTAGCCTACAAACACAAATTGTGCCTCAGCTCATCCCTCCTGTCTACATTTACATTCTAAACGTAAAATATATTACGTTTAGGTGAAATATAAAGTCTCATTTAAGTCATTCGCTTTCACTCATATATTTGTCTCCGTGCGCTTATCTATATTGACATCATGACAAAGCCATTAACCGACACAGCAGTCTCTGTAACCCGATAGAGCACTTATCCCATATTACATTTTGACGAAAATGTCGTACTATATTCAGTATAAGACTTCTGTCTTAAGTTTCTCTGAAGATGTGCCCACTCGTTGAGTACACTAGAATATAATTCTTAGGTAGAAAATCCCACAGTAATGTCAGAAACTCGGTGAAACCGTCAAATGCAAAACAGGTAGGCTCGTTCCATGCAGTCAACACCGCCGGCGGTCAGAGGCTCTTCCTCAGGCAGAAATCTTACAGGATTTAACTGTAAAAGTGCAGTGCAGTGGCACAGAGCGGAGTTCAGTGAATTTCAGCTCGTAGTTTATAGCCTGTAGGCTACGGTTATATTAGTTCTGACTACCATTGGTTTATTTGGCATATTAACAAGATAGTTAAACAAGCAACATGTGAAAAAGTAAATCATACAACAAATAATTACTGAGGTGAGTCACAGTTCTTACCAAATTTGAAGTTGGCGAATATGAAGAATAACGCCGTGACTCTGTGGTGCTTGTCTGCCATTGCGCGCTTTCATAGCCTACTGGGCTTCGGACTTTAATACACATCTAAGGTGAAGTACCTGATGTGAAAGTGAAACTATGTATGCATGCGGCAGACCCCAATTCCCAAAACAGTTATTAGCTGCTTGGATCTAGACTGCTGTGATTTGGGGGACAGACAGTGATTTTTGCCGAGCATCTTTTTATTCAAGACACCGTGTGTGCGATACAGTTTACAGGCATGCGTCGCATAGTGATATTTCATCTCAAGGTTGACTCGATATTTTCCGTTTAATTTATGCGCATGCCCATGTCTGTATGGAAGTTAATATCAGACTCAGAGATCGCGTAGGATTCTGCGTTAACGCGATCACGGGGAGAACATGCCAACTCCACACAGAAAGGCCCAGGCCGGGAGTCAAACCCACGACCTTCTTGCTGTGAGGCGACAGTGTGACAGTGCTGTCCACTGCACCACCGTGCTGCCCTTGTAATCAGAATGTCTTGGCCGGTATTGATATAGAGAATAAAGAAGAACTGGATAAATGCATATTTTATTCATTTACAGACTTCTCCAACTCATCGCTGGGCTAGGAGTTCGCCTGCCAGCCAGCTAGGTAGCACGTATTGCTACAGCCGTAACCCGCATAACGTTTAACCATCCCAGCTTGCCAAAAATCACCTTACAGTAAAATCCACCAGTAACCGCCTTAACACTTTTGCTCTCCTCGAAATCTCAAACGCTGCAGGGGTCACTGTGCAGTGAACATGGCCAATCCATGAGGCCAGTGTTCTCGCCAGCACATGGGACGCTGCGTCATTGGAACGCAGGACATTTCAGAGTCTGAATTTCACACTAAAAGTCCAAAGGTGATCCAAAACTAACTAAAATAGTTTTATTGGGCTATACTGGCACGTTAGATTACAAGATACGAATTCATGCAAGCAAATGAACATATGAAAAAGTGCTTACGTTTGCTTTTATAATGGTGTCTTTGTTTAATACCTGTCAATTGGTGATTCTGAGCCCCCATTAGATATTATTTGGGTAACAGTGCTAACGAGGGAGCTGTGCATTCACCAGGTCAGAGGGCTTGAGCCCCCAATTTATCACATAATTTGTGGTGAGTTGTTCAGCCGACCTGGGTGTAAAAATGTGAACTGTCCCTTTCAGATACGTGTGTGGATTACGGTTATCCTTATCGGAAATTTTATGATCCGGGTTTACTGCTGAGCAAGTTTTAATTGGGCCACCAACAACAACTGTTAAAAATAAATAAATAAATTAATTATCTAGACTATACTGCCCTACAAAGCCTTCTGCAGTAACTACGCAACGGGTAAAACTGGGGAAAATGGCTTTGAAGTGTTTTAACTGGCCAGCCGTCATGGTTTTTGGGCATAAAAATTACCTCATGAATACATGTGCAATTAGTGCAATATCACTTATATACCTATAACCCATTTGGCTGGCCAGTTAAAACACTTTAAAGCCATTTTCCCCAGTTTTACCCGTTGCGTAGTTACTGCAGAAGGCTTTGTAGGGCAGTATAGTCTAGATAATTAATTAATTTTTAACAGTTGTTGTTGGTGGTGGCCCAATTAAAACTACAATATAACAGACAGGTAATATCAAAAACCAAACACTAATCAAATGGTTATTGAATTGCTTATTGAACATATAAAAGTGATGCATGACGGAAGTTGCGTGATTTCTCTGATATTTGCCGAGCTTCGCGAATGCAAGGGCTCATATATGGCTCGTTATCTGCAAAGTTTTGGTGGTGGGGGGGGGGGGGCAGAGGAAAAAGTTGGGGTGCTATCACCCCCCCCCCCCCCCCCCCCCCCTTGCCCCGCCATAGATCTGGCCCTGGCTACTGGCATGCCGACAAGGAATGGGGGCGATCATGGACTTTTTAAAATGCTTGACAAACAAACTGGTATGGCGAGAAATATACTACCATGTACACACACTATTACAAAAAAAAAAAATCAAGCACTCAAAAATTTGGAATAACATCGTAAGACATAATAAAATTTTGTCTTATACATTGACAGAAACAATAACAGAAACTGAATTCAAGAAAACACGAAGTTAAATGAGGTCAGGACTGGTTATGAAGATGAGAGTTAATCATTTCTTTATATTGTAGTTCAGTTAAAGTTCAATTCTTCACATGCGCACGCACACACCCACGCGCACACACACACACGCATACACCTGCACACACACTCACACACGCATACATATGCAGACACACCCACGCACACACACACACATGCATGCACACACACACACGCATACACCTGCACACACACTCACATGCACACACGCATACATATGCAGACACACCCACGCACACACACACACATGCATGCACACACACACGCATACACCTGCACACACACTCACACGCACACACACACACATGCATACACATGTAGACACACACGCACACACACACACACAAGCATGCACACACACACTGTGGTGCACTGGGCAGTATCTATCAGCCACAGCACTGATGTTTGGTCTGACTGCTGTTGGCTAAAGCCACATTCGGGTTTCATTACAGTATGTCACCAGCAGATGGGAGTGTTGGGCAAACTGGCACGTAGCAGCCAGATTTTCTAAAAGAAACTTTGACTTCCTCAGCAATTAACAGAGCTGGATTCATGAAGCTTTTTGCTGTGGATACTTGTCAGTTCCATAATTCGAGTTTAACACATACAAAAAAAAGTCGGTTTATTTCCATTTCAAAATGATACAAAAAAGTTTCCAGTTATTGCGCCATCGCCTCTCTCTTGGGCCAAAGCATCCTCCTAGCTACCGCATGCTCAGAAAGCGCACTGTCGTCTCCTTAGTGTGTATTCTTAGTACACGATGGTCAGCATGTGAAAAATATCCTGCATTCTATTCCAGAGGTACCGCAAAAGTGTCGTAAGACGGCCCATTCCTGTAGTGAAAAGGCCACGCCTCTTCCATTACATTACATTACATTACAGGCATTTAGCAGACGCTCTTATCCAGAGCGACTTACACAACTTCCCCTCTGATTTATGAGACCCAAAGATGGCTCCGCCTCTTTCTCTCTGATTTATGGGACCCAAAGATGGCTCCGCCTCTTCCTCTCTGATTTATGGGACCCAAAGATGGCTCCGCCTCTTTCTCTCTGATTCATGGGACCCAAAGATGGCTCCGCCTCTTCCTCTCTGATTTATGGGACCCAAAGATGGCTCCGCCTCTTCCTCTCTGATTGTCAACTTACATTAGCAGCTAGAAAGTTGACAAAGTCACGATACAGGAATCAAAATGAAATTAAAAAGAATTCCAATATCTCTTTCATTCCAAAAAAAGATCTAGAGCTCTTTGAGAACGAAATAAAGCAAACTAAATGGAATGACACTATTGCAGATAAACAGTGTGAGCAGGCGTGTGACGATTTAATGTCAGCTTTCAAACAGATTCTATTAAAATATACCAAAACAATGACCCGGAAGTCTAATGTAAAACGGAGTTTGCCTTGGTTTAATTGTAACCTATGGGATCTAATGAAAAAAAGAGATGCTTCCCTGAAAAAATCCCTAAAATCAGGACTGAATACTAATCGTTTAATTTATAAAAAACTGAGAAATAAAGTCACGATGCAACTTAGAAAGGCTAAAGCAAAATTTTTTCTGGAAGTCATTAAAGAAGCAAAAGGGAATAGTAAAAAATTGTGGAGAAGCATTGATAAACTAACTGGAAAGGAAAAATCTAAATGTGGTAGCATACAGCTCAAAATAAATGGTACTCTTCAAAATGATAGCTTAGCTGTTGCAACAAATTTTAACGATTTAAAATTCTGTCCTGGAATTGGGTCAGATTTTTACACAAACGCACCTTTCTCAAGCTTCTGTTTATCACAGACCTGCATTAATTTTGACACCTACAAATGAAACAAAGGTAAACAAAATCCTCTCAACTCTACCAAACAGCAAAGCAAAGGACATTTATGGTCTTGATACTGCATTTATAAAAAAATATAAAGAAAATGTAACCACTCCTATAACTCAAATAATAAACAAATCAATTAATGAGAGCACTTTTCCTAGTGCCTTGAAACTGGCTATAATAACCCCTGTTTACAAATCTGGAGATAAACAGGAGGAAAGTAATTATAGACCTATCAGCATACTCCCCGCCATCTCCAAGGTGACTGAAAAGGTAGTAGCAGAACAACTGATTGCACACCTTGATTCCAAGGCCCTTTTACACCCTATGCAATTTGGATTCAGAAAAAAACATTCAACTGAAACGGCATGCTGCTACTTCCTTGAAGTCCTTAAAGCAAACCTAGATAAAGGTGGGGTGGTGGGAGCAGTCTTCCTCGACCTGCGTAAGGCTTTTGACATGGTTAATCATCAAACACTACTCAACAAGCAGGCTAATTATGACCTTTCCATAACTACACAAAACTGGATAAAATCATACCTAAATGGCCGACAACAGTGTGTGCGGATTAACAATACCTTATCACCCCTAAAAGCCTGCACCATGGGAGTGCCACAAGGCTCAATTCTAGGACCACTGCTTTTCAGTATATACATCAATGATCTCCCATCTGTATGCGATGATGTTGAAATCTTGATGTATGCAGATGACACCGTGTTATACACCCATGGGAAAAACGCAATAGAAGTCGCCACAAAATTATCAAAGGAAATGGAAAATGTTTCTAAATGGCTAAATGACTCCTGTCTTACTTTAAATGTTGGAAAGACTGTAAGTATGTATTTTACCAATAGGTACAAACTTAGAGAGTGTCCTGACATCTACGTAAATGGACAAAAAATTAAAAACGTGGACGAATTTAAATACCTGGGCGTCATGCTTGATCCAACTCTTGACTTCAAAAAGCATATTAAGAAGATGGGTAACACACTGAAATTTAACCTTGCGAATTTTAGACACATAAGAAACTCCCTCACGGTTGAGGCATCAAAGACCTATTTAAATGCAATGATTCTATCACACTTTTCGTACTGTATGTCAAGTTGGTCCCAGGCAAATAAAACAGCCTTAAGACCACTCGAATCATTATATAAAAGTGCCCTTAAAATTCATGATAAAAAAACACGTCAATATCACCACTGTCATGTACTCACTAAATATAATATGTTAAATTTGGAAAATTTTATCATGTACTCAAGTGTTTGTCTAATTTTTAAGATTATTCATAACGCTGCTCCTCCTCCCTTGAGGAACTTTGTCACACTCAGCTCAGAAAAAACAACACAAGCCACTAGATCAACCACTCGGGGGGAGTGCAGAATTCCACAACGCAAGACCTCCTTTGGAAAATCATCCTTCACTTTTATGGCCATAAAACAATGGAATAATCTTCCAACAGAACTAATAACATCCACAGATTTTCACACTTTCTCCCGTCTAACAAAACATTGGATCCTTACACTTAGACATTAGTAAATTAGTATTGTGGACGGGGGGGGGGGTGGCGCTTTGTTTTAGGGTTGGGATGTGGGGATGACTGTGTTTTGTATGTTTTTACTATTTTTGTATTTTGTACTTTGTTTTTTAATGTCCTTTCTATTTTACTGTTTAATGTACTTTCTATTTTACTTACCTTACTTACCTGCCCAGGGACTACGGGTGGAAATTAGCAAATTGCTATAACCCGGTACATTACATCTTTCCTTGTTTTATATAAGGTTAATGTTCTTTGTACACTGTCCCTGTTTAAATAAACTAAATAAATAAATAAATAAAAAATAAAAATTTATGGGACCCAAAGATGGCTCTGCCTCTTCCTCTCTGATTTATGGGACCCAAAGATGGCTCCGCCTCTTCCTCTCTGATTTATGGGACCCAAAGATGGCTCCGCCTCTTCCTCTCTGATTTATGGGACCCAAAGATGGCTCCGCCTCTTCCCCTCTGATTTATGGGACCCAAAGATGGCTCCGCCTCTTCCTCTCTGATTTATGAGACCCAAAGATGGCTCCGCCTCTTCTCTGATTTATGGGACCCAAGGATGGCTCTGCCTCTTCCTCTCTGTGGAACCTCCTAAAAAGTATGGTACTCAACTTGTATACTCTATAGGAGGTAAGTAAGGACACAGCTTTGGACACAGCTCATGTGTCCTTCCTCAGTGCATTCCAAAAACACCCCACCTGCCTACCTTTAGCCCTGGGGAATGCCCCACAGCGCACCCCAGTGGCAAAACAAAATAAATTTAAAAGGAAGATTTGCTGCAAACACAAATATCCCCAACACCCTTCATTTCCGCAGAACGGTGTGACGTGTCTGAGGAGTCTTGGTATTGCTTACTGATTACCAGTGTGGTGGAAATTGTTCCAGTGAGTCACAACTACTCATTAAATACTTTTATCTGCTATGCCTGATTATAAACGTAGGACATTCTTGCGTTCATAAATACATTTGTAATTTAATGTTCTTTAAGTGGGATTGATCAAATCAACGGCTGATTCCATTTTGTATTGCTCGCCACTTTCTATCTCCATAAGAAACTGAACGCTAGCAGGCTCTCATATTTTAGGCATGCGGGTTTTTACATGTTCTATATTATTGATGCATGGGGATGACCCTAATATTATTCCCAATAAAGAAAAGAGGACATTTTATTTGTGAGATTGACTGCTGCAAAGCCTGTGATCCCATTGAAACATAATTGATTTCATTATGTGTATTTTAGGGAAGTCCAAATAGAAACTTGCAAGTGCAGATTTGCAATGACCACATGCACTGGGAAGGCTCTTTTTTTAAATCTTGCAGTTGGATTTCTCTTCATCTCTACATTCAGGAGACTCTTCTCAACTTGTTAAAGCTGCTAGTTTGGCTTGTATAGGGTTCTACAGGTTCCGCTATGCAGTGCTGGCTTGTATAGGGTTCTACAGGTTCCGCTATGCAGTGCTGGCTTGTATAGGGTTCTACAGGTTCCGTTATGCAGTCAGGGTGAAGCCATATGTGTACATGTCTTTAGAATGTGATCTTCGATATCTTTAAATCTGTTGTTAATGACAGCCTGGACTCCTGCCCTTCGCAGTGTTAGTGCGTTTCCTGTAAGAACCACCGCCGCCTCGATTGTAGGGCATATTATATGTTACAATGAAGATCACAGGGTATTCGATACACCTTGAATCAAAATAAAATCAATTTTATTTGTAAAGCGCTTTTTCTATCATTAATATTTGTCAAACTGCATGGTTTCAGATCTTTAGACAAAACGTAATTTTAGACAAATGGAAGCTGAGTAAAAACAAAACATTATTTTTAAAAATGATTTCATTTAATGAAAACAGTTTCAAACACCCATATCACCCATGTGAGAAAGGAATTGCTCCCTTAGTTATTCAATCAACCAATTAACCAAATTTAATTGAGAATCAGATTCAGCTGATTGAACACAGCCAGGCTTGATTGCAGCCACCCGTGTTGAATCTAAACTCACATTGAACCTTACTATCAGAGTGGTCACCACAAAGTTTCTATAAGCACACTATGCCACAATCAAAGGAAATTCCAAAGAGATGAGAAACAAGAGTAGTATATGGCTGGACCTAACACACGTGGTTCGGCAGACCAATGGTGTAACTTCATCACTCAGTCACTCAGTCAGTCACAGACATTCGCGTTTGTAGGGCTGGTCCCGCTTTTGCGGTACACTCCAGCCAAAAAGTTTTTGAAATATCAGTCTGAAAAGGGTTACAAAGCCATTGCTAAGACTCTGGGACTTCGCCTAAATACAAGGAGAGCCATATCTCCAAATGGAGAACACTTGGAACACTGGTGAATCTTCCCAGGAGTGACCAGCTGGCCAAAATTTCTCCAAGGGTGCAGTGACAACTCATTAAGGAAGTCCCAAAAGATCCCAGTAGAACATCCAAAAAACTACAGGCCTGTCTAGCCTCAGCTAAGGTCAGTGTTCATGACTTCACAATAAGAAAGAGACTGGGCAAAAATGGGATTCATGGGAGAGGAGCAAGGTAGAAGCCACTGCTATCCAAGTGAAACATCATTGTTGGTCTTACATTTGCCAAAAATGCACCTGGATAATCCTTTTAGGATAATGTTTTATGGGCAGATCAGTCAAAGGTGGAACCTTTTGGATGACAAGGATCCCATTATGTGTGGCCTAAAGTAAATACAGCATTTCACAGTCAGATCATCGTACCAACAGCCAAACATGATGGTGGTAGTGTGATGGCGCTTGGATAATTTGCTGCCTTGGGACCTGGACGACTTGCCATTATTTAAGAAACATGAATTTTACTCTATACCAGAAAATACTTAAGGAGAATGACCCGTCATCTGTTTGTGAGCTGAAGCATAATTGGGTTATGGAGCAAAACAATGATACACAACATAAAAGCAAGTCCACATCTGCATGGCTGAAAATTTACATTTTTGGAGTTGCCTTGTCAAAGTTTTGACTTGAACCAAATAGAGATTCTGTGGCAGGACCTAAAACGAGCAGTTCATGCTCAAAAACCTAACAATTTGTCCTCAGTTAAAGCAGTTCTGCAAGGAAGAGTGAGAAAAAATTCCTCCACAGAAATTTGAAAGACTGATATCAAATTATAGGAAGTGTTTGGTTGCAGTTATTGCTGCTAATTGTGATGCAACCAGTTATTAAGTTTAAAGTGGCAATTACTTTTTCACATGGATGATATGCGTGTTTGGTTACTTTTTCATTAAATAAATTAAATAATAATTAAAATGTGTTTTGTGTTTACTCAAGTTCCCTTTGTCTAATACTATATTTTGTCTTAAGATCTGAAACCATTCTGTGTGAAAAATATGCATTAATAAAGAAAATGAGGTCGCTGTACTTTGAAGTGAGAAAAATAAAATATGCTATTTCTTATGATGGGCATGCTCCAAAATATTCAGACCTCCAAAAATAGTGCTTCACTTGAACACCCAAGCCACCCACTGTACCTCATCCAAGAACTATAAACACTAACACACACATACGCACCCACACGCGCACACACACCCACACGCACCCATACGCGCGCACACACGCACGCAGACACATACACACACGCATATGCGCATGCGCACACACACGCACCGACACACGCGCCCACACGGGCACACACACACGCACACATACACACACACACGCAGACACACAGACACACACACTGACACACACACACAAACACACACACAGACAAACACACATGGTTATATTTCCAGGCACATTTAGGTTGTTGTTTAGGCCTGTAATGTTATGACTGCAGCGGCCATGTTTGGTCTTCAATTAAAATCTGAATAGCAATTACAGTATGTTAACACTAGACGGGTGTTGGGCAAAGATTGGAATTTAGGAGCTCTGTAGTCTCATTTTCAAAAAAAAAAAAAAACACCTGCATGATGTAGCATTCTGGAGCAGTCTTGACTGTGCATAGTGATTATCAGTGCAGTGAAAGTCAAATACCACACATTAAAAAAGCATCTGCTTTACCTGAATAAAAACATTGAATTTTCTTGTATTGAAACATGTATTTGCTATTTCATGTTTGATTTTTGGTGGGATTGAACAAATCAGTTGCTGTTTACATTATATATTACTCCATTTTAGACATGGACTCAAAATCAATGCATTCCTTGTGACCCAATTCACAGGCATTGTTTGGTTTATGCCCCTTGTGTCAAAGCCTATTTCCTGTCTGTTTTAACTGCAGCCCTGTCTCATTCTCTCTGACTCTGACTGGACTCCATGTGTTTGTGATCTATGAGCCAGATGTGAGCACCATCCTGAATGTAGCAATCCTGTTCTGCCTCTAGCATGTATCAGAGGAACAATCGTATAGAGAAACAATCACATCTCCAGTGCTTTCAGAAGGTATTCAGCTCTTTAGAACATTTTCATCTGCATGAGGGGGCTGTGGTGTGGAGCTGCGTGAGGGGGCTGTGGTGTGGAGCTGCATGAGGGGGCTATGGTGTGGAGCTGCGTGAGGGGGCTATGGTGTGGAGCTGCGTGAGGGGGCTGTGGTGTGGAGCTGCGTGAGGGGGCTGTGGTGTGGAGCTGCATGAGGAGGCTGTGGTGTGGAGCTGTGTGAGTGGGCAGTGGTGTGGAGCTGCGTGAAGGGGCTGTGGTTCAAAGCTGCGTGAAGGGGCTGTGGTGTGGAGCTCCATACACCTACCAGGTTCTTCTCAGGGGTGCAGCAGAGTGTCCACTATTTTCACTAAGCAGGAGAGATGAGGGCTCGCGTATTACAGTGAGATTTAAATTGCTGCTTGCTGAAATCCACCGGTCAGTGAGACAACATCGAAGGTGCTCGTCACAGCACTAATCTGGCCTGTGTGCAGGGCCTACTGAAGTTAGACAGCGCTGTGTTCTGCAGCTGGGATGTACAGAGGATGGCAAGACAGAGCGGAGGGTCTTTGGGCTTTATGTGGTCAAAAGGCATGAAGTACAGGTAGGGCTGCGGAACAACTGGCTCCCCTATTGGTCAGATGGAATAGACTCTCCATACAGTGTATACCTACTGTACATGAGAATAACAAAATACATTTCAAATGGATAACAATGCAAAACAGCGCATGGAATAATATAGAATGAATAAAAAAATAAAATAATTCAATGCCCATAATGATTCAAATGCCTCAATTTAATAGAAAATACAATACCACAATAACAAACGATTCATTCTCAACTGGTTCTGCTAATACATAGATTCATTTCTTCATAATTGTGGGCTTCAGTATATAAAAGTGACACGGACCACACTGGTCCACATCACACACCATAATCTACAGATCATGAGAGAGAAATGAGAAGGATTGGCACTGAAACACCTCCATAGCTGGCCAAAAGGAATTAAATACAGAACAGGGGCCTCATTTATAAAACGGACTTACGATCAATTTTGATCTTAAGTGGACTTACGCAGAAAACCACATATAAGTAGTTATTTTTAAAACCTTACTTTGACGTGGAATTGATATTATCCCTATGCAACGTCTAGACTTGAGTGGTAAGTGTTTTCCTGCTGGTTATGTAGGGGTATTGCAGTTTGGGACGCATATGCGTCCAAGCCTGTGGTGAACTTGGCATTAGCTTTTTGTTGCCCCACCTCGTTTACTGCAGCGACGACACACCTGTTACCTGTTTGGCTTTGTTTGTCAACCCACTATTTTAGCTGAATAATATGTGTTGCCTGTCTTCAATCTCCTCTACCATCGCCGTGATCTCATCTTCCAAAAAGTTTGCTTTTCTCTTCTGGTTCATGGTTTTTCCTGACTAAACCCTCATTTGTGCTAGCATTATATAAGGGGAAATCGCTGATTGTAAGGCACGTTGAGGTGCTGTCAATTTTAAGTTAATTTGAGATTTATAGATCACAGGTGCGTAAGTTACAAATGGGCTTCTTAGACCCTGCGTAAACAAGGTTTTTTCTGCTCAGTATCTTTTATGAATCGAACGTAAGCACACTGTCGGAAATGATCTTGAGACTAAGTTCAAGTATAAATCTAAGAATATTTTTATAAATGAGGCCCCAGTTCATTAAATGATCTCCTGTGTTCTCAGGCTTAGGAGCTGCTTCTCCTGTGTCTGCAGTCTTTTCATCCTGTGTCATGTGACTCAGTGCCCCGCTCTCCTGCGTCTCTCCCTCCTGTGGGACAGTCCTGCTCAAGGGTTTAGGGGCTGTAGGGGGTTTAGGGGTTTTATAGGGGCTGTAGGGGCTGTAGGGTTTGGGGGGCTTTTCTGGGGGGGACTTCACCCCTCTGTCCTGAGAATCCTTCCTCTCCTCTCTCCCTCTCTTCTTCTCTTCCTCTGCCTCAGAGGTGCTGTTGGACTCCAGATTTGGGCCTGATGTTGGGCTTTCCTCTGCACAGCAGGACTCCTCACTCGCCCCAGTGTGAGGGGGGGAACGGGCCGTGGTGTCTGGGAGTCCCTGGGCTGGATCAGCTGTGCTTAATGGCTCAGTGAGCGGGACACTTAGATTTTCCTCTGCTGATGTGGGGTCTATATCCTGATCTGAATCTGGTTTTGGGACACTTTCGTCCCCTCCCCCTCCTGCCTCACTACACTGGGCTGCCCCCCCATCGGTGTCTGGACCCCATCTCAGAATATCCTCCTCTTCCTCTGGGCTGCTGGGGAGCTCCTGGGCTGGATCTGCTGTTGGGTTCTCAGATCCTCCCCCTCCTGCCCCACTGGGATGAGCTCCACCCCCATCACTACCTCCAGATTAAGGGTGGTGGAGGAGAGAGGGGCTGGGTGGAGGAGTGTAGTATTTCTCTTCATTTTTTGTTTTGGATGGAGCAGCAGGTGGAGACTCAGGAGCGCTGAACGGGACAGTGCCAGAGGAGGGGTGTTTAGAGTTCCCCCCCCTCAGTCTCCACTCCACTCTCTTCAGAATGTTCACCCCGATTTAGTGATTCTGTGGAAAAATGAAATATAATATTGAACCTGATGTAAAGCAGGTAACTGACTGGCAGGCTACCTGCTGCTTCTCTGTACTTACCTGTCTGACTCTCCTCCTGTGAAATTCCAGCACTCCCATCAGTCCCTTTGTGCTGCTCAGGCAGTGCTGTCTTCTGATGCTCATCCTGGGTCTTAACTGGGCTCCACCCACTTTCAATAAGCTTTGCCATTTCCTGAACTTTTACTGTAGAAACAGGGGAAATATGGCTGTGTATCCTGAGTACAGTACAAATGCAAGGAGGCTCACAGGTGAATATCTGATCCTGCTTCATATCAAGGCCAGGATTCAATTCCCATTTGTCCTTGCTGCTCACACAGAATAATGCAAGGGCTATTTTTTTATCTTAAGCAATACAGTGTAATAAATTCAAAATATTCACCCTGAATTAATCTTTCTATGGAGAAATAAAATAAATCTACCTAAATAAATCTACCTGTAAATGTATCTGAGCAGCAAGTGCACCTACACAAGAGAATGAGCAGGAACAGATGCCTGAGTCTCTCACTGAGAATGTTACCTGCTGCTTCTCTGTACTTACTTTTCTGACTCTCCTGTGGAATTCCAGCACACTCATTAGCTGTTTTGTGGGCTGCCCCCCCCTCAGTCTCCACTCCACTCTCTTCAGAATGTTCACCCCGATTTAGTGATTCTGTGTAAAAATGAAATGAAATATTAAATACGATGTAAAGCAGGTGACTGATTGGCAGGTTACCTGCTGCTTCTCTGTACTTACCTGTCTGACTCTCCTCCTGTGAAATTCCAGCACTCCCATCAGTCCCTTTGTGCTGCTCAGGCAGTGCTGTCTTCTGATGCTCATCCTGGGTCTTAACTGGGCTCCACCCACTTTCAATAAGCTTTGCCATTTCCTGAACTTTTACTGTAGAAACAGGGGAAATATGGCTGTGTATCCTGAGTACAGTACAAATGCAAGGAGGCTCACAGGTGAATATCTGATCCTGCTTCATATCAAGGCCAGGATTCAATTCCCATTTGTCCTTGCTGCTCACACAGAATAATGCAAGGGCTATTTTTTTATCTTAAGCAATACAGTGTAATAAATTCAAAATATTCACCCTGAATTAATCTTTCTATGGAGAAATAAAATAAATCTACCTAAATAAATCTACCTGTAAATGTATCTGAGCAGCAAGTGCACCTGCACACAAGAGAATGAGCAGGAACAGATGCCTGAGTCTCTCACTGAGAAGGTTACCTGCTGCTTCTCTGTACTTACTTTTCTGACTCTCCTGTGGAATTCCAGCACACTCATTAGGTGTTTTGTGGGCTGCCCCCCCCTCAGTCTCCACTCCACTCTCTTCAGAATGTTCACCCCGATTTAGTGATTCTGTGTAAAAATGAAATGAAATATTAAATACGATGTAAAGCAGGTGACTGATTGGCAGGTTACCTGCTGCTTCTCTGTACTTACCTGTCTGACTCTCCTCCTGTGAAATTCCAGCACTCCCATCAGTCCCTTTGTGCTGCTCAGTCAGTGCTGTCTTCTGATGCTCATCCTGGGTCTTAACTGGGCTCCACCCACTTTCAATAAGCTTTGCCATTTCCTGAACTTTTACTGTAGAAACAGGGGAAATATGGCTGTGTATCCTGAGTACAGTACAAATGCAAGGAGGCTCACAGGTGAATATCTGATCCTGCTTCATATCAAGGCCAGGATTCAATTCCCATTTGTCCTTGCTGCTCACACAGAATAATGCAAGGGCTATTTTTTTATCTTAAGCAATACAGTGTAATAAATTCAAAATATTCACCCTGAATTAATCTTTCTATGGAGAAATAAAATAAATCTACCTAAATAAATCTACCTGTAAATGTATCTGAGCAGCAAGTGCACCTGCACACAAGAGAATGAGCAGGAACAGATGCCTGAGTCTCTCACTGAGAAGGTTACCTGCTGCTTCTCTGTACTTACTTTTCTGACTCTCCTGTGGAATTCCAGCACACTCATTAGGTGTTTTGTGGGCTGCCCCCCCCTCAGTTTCCACTCCACTCTCTTCAGAATGTTCACCCCGATTTAGTGATTCTGTGGAAAAATGAAATGAAATATTAAATATGATGTAAAGCAGGTGACTGATTGGCAGGTTACCTGCTGCTTCTCTGTACTTACCTGTCTGACTCTCCTGTGAAATTCCAGCACTCCCATCAGTCCCTTTGTGCTGCTCAGTCAGTGCTGTCTTCTGATGCTCATCCTGGGTCTTACCTGAGATAAACCAGCCTGCAACCTGCTTTACTGCAGAAACAGAGGAAATGACGTACATTTTCTGTACCTATAGGGTACCACCCCTGTGACACGTTTGTAGTTTAGACACCTTTTAGTACGCTTCTTTCTGAAAGTGTACCTTATTTATTGCTTTAGCTTATCCCAGCTCAAATACATTCTGTACTTAGTGTACTATTCCCTCATTCTCACCATGTTCTCCTGCTCTCTCATTCTCTCTCTCTCTCTGTCTCACACACACACACACACACACACACACACACACACACACACAGCGACTGAGCAACAACTGCACCTGCATATAACAGAATCACCAGGAACAGCTGTCTGAGTCTCTACTCTCAGTAAGAGGTGTGTTCTGATGCTCATCACAGGTCTTACCTGAGTACAGCCAGTCTCCATAGTGTACTACATCATCCCCAGCACTTCCTGTAGAAACAGAGGAAATAAGGCTGTGTGTGCTGAGTACGGTACAAATGCCAGGAGCCTCGCAGGTGAATATCTGATCCTGCTTTATATATAGACCAGGATTAAATCCCCATTTGTTCTTACTGCTCACACAGAATAATGCAAGGGATATTTTTTTATCTTACCCAATACAGTTTAATGAATTCAAAATATTCACCCTGAATTAATCTTTCTATGGAGAAATGAAATAAATCTACCTAAATAAATCTACCTGTAAAAGTATCTGAGCAGCAAGAGCACCTGCCCACAAGAGAATGAGCAGGAGCAGCTGCCTGAGTCTCTCACTGAGAATGTTACCTGCTGCTTCTCTGTACTTACCTGTATGACTCTCCAGAATATCCTCCTCTTCCTCTGGGCTGCTGGAGAGCTCCTGGGCTGGATCTGCTGTTGGGTTCTCAGCTCCTCCCCCTCCTGCCCCACTGGGCTGAGCTCCGCTCCCATCACTACCTCCATCCTGCCCCTCCCCCTTCTCTCTCTGCCTCTGGGCTACTGCTGTCTGATTAGCTGCAGTCTCATCAGTAGATTCTGCTGCTGCTGCTCTTCCTGTTTTCTCTCCCTGGTCCTGACTCTGTACTGGAGCTGGTGCTGGAGCGGGGGGAGATTTAGGGGAGTGGGGAAGAGAGGGGCTGGATGGGGGACTGTGGAAGGTCTCCTCTTCATTTCCTGTTTTGGGTGGAGCAGCAGGTGGAGACTCAGGAGCGCTGAACGGGACAGTGCCAGAGGAGGGGTGTTTAGAGTTCACCCCCTCAGTCTCCACTCCTCTCTCTTCAGAATCTTCACCCTGATTTAGTGATTCTGTAGAGAAATGAAATAAAATATTAAACTTGATGTAAACCAGGTGACTGACTGGCAGGTTACCTGCTGCTTCTCTGTACTTACCTGTCTGACTCTCCTCCTGTGAAATTCCAGCACTCCCATCAGTCCCTTTGTGCTGCTCAGTCAGTGCTGTCTTCTGATGCTCATCCTGGGTCTTTTCTGGGCTTTTCCCACGTTCAATAAGTTTTACTCTATCCCAAACTTTTACTGTAGAAACAGAGGAAATATGGCTGTGTATCCTGAGTACAGTACAAATGCAAGGAGGCTCACAGGTGAATATCTGATCCTGCTTCATATCAAGGCCAGGATTCAATTCCCATTTGTCCTTGCTGCTCACACAGAATAATGCAAGGGCTATTTTTTTATCTTAAGCAATACAGTGTAATAAATTCAAAATATTCACCCTGAATTAATCTTTCTATGGAGAAATAAAATAAATCTACCTAAATAAATCTACCTGTAAATGTATCTGAGCAGCAAGTGCACCTGCACACAAGAGAATGAGCAGGAGCAGCTGCCTGAGTCTCTCTCTGAGAGTGTTACCTGCTGCTTCTCTGTACTTACCTGTCTGACTCTCCTCCTGTGAAATTCCAGCACTCCCATCAGTCCCTTTGTGCTGCTCAGTCAGTGCTGTCTTCTGATGCTCATCATGGGTCTTACCTGAGCTCCACCAGCCTAAACCCAGCATTGCTACAAAAACAGAGGAAATAACGTACATCTTCTGTACCTATAGGGTACCACCCCTATGACACGTTTGTACCTTTTTAGACACTTTTCAGAACCCTTCATTCTGAAAATGCACTTTATTTATTGCTGTAGTCTATTCCTGCTCAAATACATTCTGTACTTAGTGTACTGTTCCCTTAGTCTCACCATGTTCTCCTGCTCTCTCATTCTTTCTCTCTCTCTGTCACACACACACACACACACACACACACAGTGACTGAGCAACAACTGCACTTGCATATAACAGAATAACCAGGAACAGCTGAGTCTCTACTCTTAGTCAGATGTGTGGTCTGATGCTCATCACAGGTCTTACCTGACCTCACCCAGTCTCCATACAGCTCTGGTGCTTCCATAACCCTTCCTGTAGAAACAGAGGAAATAAGGCTGTGTGTGCTGAGTACAGTACAAATGCAAGGAGGCTCACAGGTGAATATCTGATCCTGCTTTACATCAAGGCCAGGATTCAATCACCGTTTGTCCTTACTGCTCACACAGAATATTGCAGGGTTATTTTTTTTTATCTTAACCAATACAGAATATTCACCCTGAATTAATCTTTCTATGGAGAAATTAAATAAATCTACCTAAATAAATCTACCTGTAAATGTATCTGAGCAGCAAGTGCACCTGCACACAAGAGAATGAGCAGGAGCAGCTGCCTGAGTCTCTCACTGAGAGTGTTACCTGCTGCTTCTCTGTACTTACCTGTCTGACTCTCCTGAATCTCCTCCTCTTCCTCTGGGCTGCTGGGGAGCTCCTGGGCTGGATCTGCTGTTGGGTTCTCAGCTCCTCCCCCTCCTGCCCCACTGGGCTGAGCTCCGCCCCCATCACTACCTCCATCCTGCCCCCCCCTCTTCTCTCTCTGCCTCTGGGCTCCTGCTCTCTGATTGGCTCCAGTCTCATCAGTAGATTCTGCTGCTGCTGCTCTTCCTGTTTTCTCTCCCTGGTCCTGACTCTGTACTGGAGCTGGTGCTGGATGGGGGGGAGAAGAGGGGCTGGATGGGGAAGTGGGGAGGGACTCCCCATTTCCTGTTTTGGATGGAGCAGCAGGTGGAGACTCAGGAGTGCTGAACGGGACAGTGCCAGAGGAGGGGTGTTTAGAGTTCCCCCCCTCAGTCTCCACTCCTCTCTCTTCAGAATCTTCACCCCTATTTAGTGATTCTGTGGAGAAATGAAATAAAATATTAAACCTGATGTAAAGCAGGTGACTGATTGGCAGGTTACCTGCTGCTTCTCTGTACTTACCTGTCTGACTCTCCTCCTGTGAAATTCCAGCACTCCCATCAGTCCCTTTGTGCTGCTCAGTCAGTGCTGTCTTCTGATGCTCATCATGGGTCTTACCTGGATTCAGCATGTCTTTACCTAGCTCTGCGCTTTCCTGGACATTTACTGCAGAAACAGAGGAAATAAGGTTGCGTGTGAAATATGGCTGTGTATCCTGAGTACAGTACAAATGCCAGGAGGCTCACAGGTGAATATCTGATCCTGCTTTATATCAAGGCCAGGATTCAATCCCCATGTTTCCTCACTGTTCACACACAATAATGCATGTAATACAGTTATATTTGGTCTTAACCTTCACAATTTGGCAAATTCAAAGTAAACATTTAGCACTCTATACTTAAATTCTGACCCAAAGCTAAGGACAAGTGTTGACTTTTGTGAATGGGGATAGAAAATGTATAGTTAGTCACTTGTTGGACATTTACCAAAGGTTTATATGATAAATTTTCTCGTCAATCATCTAAAATACTTAACGGTCAACAGTTAAGGGTCAAGCCGACTCAAGAAATTTCTAATTTAATTCATGGCTTGAAAAATGTCCACAATGTTTTATGGGAATTTCGCAATTTATTTCCTTTCCTGAACTGACTGAACTGCAGGGTAATTGATCCCAACCCTGAAACAGAGGCATTTCAGTACTGCTGTTTCATTATGAGACATGTTTCTGTTCAGCGCACGGTTAATTCTGCCTTACCTGGAGTTTCCTCAACGTTTTCAGTGTCTGCTGGTAATAGCTGTTGTCTTTCTGTTTCAAAAGAAATGTTTCACAGATTTTGTTGAATATCTAGTTTTACTAGTAGCACGCCTACTTCTGAAGTGTATGAATAGGAATACATCTGATTGTAATACATTTGTCATTGAGTACTGTATAGGCATACATTGTATATATGTAAATTTTTTGGAGGAAACCTGCAGCTGCAGTGTTTTAAGTTCGGAGATAAAGTACCAGAGGGAGTGATGTCATCACCTGCAGCTCTAAGGCCAGAGTGAATATTCTACATGTTCTACAGCTCACCGTTTACTGCAGCTTCAGAGTCTCTCTCTCCCAGTCTTGTCTTTTCTACAATATAGGATATGAAATATTATTCATTACTCATCGTGCTTCACAGTAGCATCATCATAGTCACCACCATCATTTCGACAGCTTACCCCCACATTGAGCTTCCATGTCCTCTTCATTTTGTCTTTCTACAATATAAAATATGATTTTATTATTATTAGTCATGGGTGTAGTAGCGCTAATGTATGAGCTTCCAGTCCCACAGTATTGCAGAGCTTGTGCTCATTTTATGGAGACAACAGGAGTGCAGCCCTACTGAATCCAGTCCTGAGTAACTGCTCCAGAAACAGCAGGATCTGCACATGGATGCGTTTATTAATATCATTTCATGTGTTACTTGAAAAGACTCTTACTTTTGTAGAATTTCTTGTAGTAAAATAAAAGCAATCCCACAATGATGAAGAGGAGGAGGACAATGACTACAGAAATGATGACAGAGGCGCTTCCTAAAAACAAAGAAAAACAGAACATGTTAGAAAAATATAAAAGACAAAGCTCAACCATTTTGATCTGACTATTGAAAGATGTATATAAATATATTTCTGTGTGTATGTATTTCTGACTTTAGAAGATGATTTATTTAACTTCCTGTGTTAATGAAATGGCAGTTAATTTAATGTTGACTGGTTGCTCAGCAACAGTTGTCTCAGCTGACAGTGCTGGGGATGATTGGGGTCAGTAGTAATCAATGTGCCCCAGTCATGTTTCAGAGACTGCAGGGTAGATGGGGCAACTGAGCATTTAGCCCCTAGTAGGACCCCGACAGTACCGCAAACAGGGCCTTTGCCCAGTACTCTATGATGTAGACCAGAGGGAGAAATTTGGGTGGAAGTCCCATGGAATTCATAGGATAGCACAGAAAATTCAGCATAGGCTTGTAACCCCAGGAGAACAGCAGAACATGAACAAATTGCAGTATGCTTAACTTAAGTTAAAACCCTCAGACCACAGACCTGCATACCAGCTGGAACAAACTGTGAAATGAGGATTAGGGGTGGACTGTGGCAGCCAGGATGGCAGGCCTGTGCTCAGTCCCTACATCAGCTGAGTGGGCCTTACCTAGAGCAGGGAAGCAGCTCTTTACAGGAAGGTCTGTTCTGCTCTCACCCACAGGGTTCTGCAGCACACAGGTGTAGATTGCATCAGAGCTCTCTGCTGCCTCTATCTTCAGCTGGGACCCTGGCTGGGGCTCTATGGCAGGCCCCTCCCACCTGTACTGAGTGCTTGGTCTGTCGCCCCCAGAGCACAGCAGGGTTACTGAGGGGCCGTTCACTTGGCAGGTGACTGCTGGTTTACCTACAGCATCTACATGGAGAACAAAGGCTTGTGACCTCACAGCTAACTTTAGCATTGTCTTTCATGGATTAACACACCTGATCCACATGATCGAGTGATATAAAGCGCTTTTTTACTGAAACACTTATGGTTGAGAACTCTGTGAAACTACAGGTATAACTTTTGTGCCATTTATCGATATTCACACTCATAACCGTGCGGTTACAGACCGACTTGTGAAGCACGGCATTTTTTCTTTATTTCAATTTGCTTGGATAGACAAAATCATTCTTTTATTGCCCCACAAAATGGTTGAAAGTGTATTTCAGTAGACAATGTATATATTTTTTATAACCTACATCTAATTTTGTTTTTGATGAAAGCCCACAATTAACTGGGATTTGGTCATTCAGTAGAAGCAAACTCACCAAACACTTTCACCGTCTGACGATGGTACACCAGCTCTCTCTTGATCTGCAGCTCACCAACATACTCCCCACTGTCAGCCTCTGTGAGATGTGTGAGGGTCAGGGCTCCAGTTGTGAGGTCCAGGATCGTCCGTCCTTTAAACTGCCTGTATTCAACCACCTCCTTCTGGTCAAATTCAACCACCTTATGATTATTCCACTTCCACAAAATCTCCTCCAGAGTACCCTGAACATTTGGCTGTAGTGTGAAGTTCCCATTAGACTGGACAATCATCTCAGGCGTGACATCACCTGCAAGAAAGTATATTAATACAAATCATGAGCAATTTTTTTTACTCTAATCTGAGCTAACAGGTTAGCAAGTATACAGATACAGTAAATGAAGTTAGAGAAATGATCAGTTAAGTTCCTTTGCTGGCACTAGTCCAGGACACCTGGCAAATATAACCCATTCATAATGGAATTTTATGGCTCATTATTTTGCTCAGGGAAAATGCTTTATTTATCTTTTGTGACCTAAATGTAATGAGACAGGGGGCCTCCTTTAAATTGCAGTGATCAGATATTGATTTTACAAACATAAATACTGAGCACTCAAAAAAATCTGAAGAAAACCAGCCTCTGCCCTGTCCAAAGAAGCTGGCTGAAAGGTGTCACACACCCACAAGTGCTTAACTGCTGCAGTTTCCAGGTAACTCCTCGTGTTGTGATTTTCTTTGCACTGTGATTCTAAGCAAGCGGTTTTCCAAAGCAATGCTACCCATATTTTGATACATTTGTTCAATGGACTAGTGCCAGTTTTCTCCTCTTGCATATCATATCGTATTTGGACTTTAAATGTTGTGCCACATCAAAGATATGAATCTACAAAAGTGTATATAAAATCAATGGCATCACTTTAACCAGTGGATCACTGACAGATCTCCCCTTGCACTCTTCTCCACTGAAGCAGCAGGGCAGGGAGGAGCCTAATTTGTCCTTTGGATCCTGTAAGAAACCCCTTCCACACGCAGCGGAAGTATCTGAGTGGTGAAGGAACGCGTGTAGTCTCACCTGGTGCTACTAGAACAGGAGTAATTTAATGATATCTCAGTTATCTGACTCCATAATAATGTTTTAACATTTCCTCTGTGCTAACAGTTATGCATAGGTGGAGGAGACTGCTTTCCGCCAGTAGTGTGGCTCCATACTGATCGCTATCTATCATGGTAGGCGTGGACGTGCCTCTGGCTTGTGTAGCCTGCATAAATCCTGCTACAACACTAGTGTATGAGCAAGTGACTACAGGGTGCAGATGTCCTGAGTTCTGTGTGTATGTTAGGACCTTAAAACTACTAGGTGTGCAGATGTAAGATTCAAAGAGGAATTCCAGGTCAAAATGAAGGTAGTTTATTGTACCGTGTGTTCAACAGTGGCAATATACAATAGTGCAAAAGTGTGTGTATAGTGAGATGGCTATATGCATATAATGCCTAGGAGACCATGTTGATGAGTCTCCCTGAACCATTCCATGTTTCCCCTTGTATACCCAAAAGATAAAATAAAAACACCTAGTCATCAAATGAAGACTCAATCGTGACTGAACAGGACATCGATGATCCTGCTTACACTATCTCTGTAAGCATACCGCACCGGGTCCACCTTTGCATTTGGCTGGGCGCTGACCCATAGGTACCAAGATTTAGTCAGCACCCAGCACCCAGCACCAAAGACACCAACTCCTTCTGCATGACATCAGCTTTCCGACGATACAAAGCATGATTAGACTTTATTATGGAGACCCAAAGGTTCACATAATGCTGATCCAGTAGGATGTTTTCAGCACTGTCTCTCACACCAGCCGACTCCCTCTCAGCACAGTAAACAGTCTATTTCACTCTGAGGGTCTATTTCACTCTGAAGCAGGCTTCTGTGAGCTGCCCTACAGTCCACTACCAGCCAAATGACTAAAGGAACCGTGACTTGTATGGGGCGTGCCTGTGCTTAACCTCGTTAACTGGCGTTGTTAGCCTCTGGTTTTGTACCCAACTCCTTGACAGTTTCTGTCATCGAGCCCCCGGTGCAAAAGCCTAATTTTAAACCATAAAATCCTAACAAATTACAGATCTACCTCCATTCTCCTCTTCTAAAATACTTGAGAAGGCTGCAGTGTAGTGACCTCTGGGTTAAATTCACTTTGCAAACATCAAGTTTAAATTAATATTTAAACGACACACCCCATTTTACCCATGATCTGCCCATTACTAATGTTTTACGGAACAACGTTAGAATGTGAAGCCTGAGTTGACGGATACCCACAGCCTACAGACGCAGCTAGCATCTGCTCATCCCTCCTGTCTACACCCATCGTTCTAAATTTAGCATAGGGCCTATATTACACTAGGTGAAATAAAGTGTTTTACGCCCATGTTGCTGTAGCCTAATCGGTCTCAATCTGTTTACCTATGATGGCTTTGTCCTGACAAATCATTAACTCGCGGAGCAGTTTCTGTTTCCGGATATCATGTATGTGGCAACGTGTATGTTTACTGTGTCGTTCACATGCAGTCCGTGTCTCTGTAAATGTGTTCACTCCTTGGGAGTTCGCCAGAATATAGGCCTAATATTTAAAATAATAATAATAATAATAATAATAATAATAATAAATAAATAAATAAATAAATAAATAAATAAATAAAAACCTATTCACAGCTAGAAAGTTCCATGGTACTATCAGAAACTCTATAACAAGGTCAAAGCTTCCACTCATAACAGGTAGGGTCGCTCAACACTGTCCGCAGCGTCCGCGGTCATAGGCTCTTCCTCTGGCAGAAATCACATAGGATTCTAACGGCTCTAACTGTAAAAGAGCAGTGCGTGGAACAGAGTCGAGTTCAGCGAATTCGGCTCGTAGTTTACAGCCTATGTCGTTATTTTAGTTTATATAGATTAATTTGGCATATGAACTAGATAATTAAATGTGTTTCTGACGTAAAACACACAGAACGGATAATTACCGAAACGATTTAGGAAAACAGTTCTCACCAAATTTGAAGTTCGCGAAGATAAATAACGCCGTTGTGATTCTGAAGTGCTTGTCTGCCATTGCTCACCTTCATAGTGGACTTTGGATTTATGAACACACCTTAGTGGGAAGTACCGAATGAGAAAGCGCGTTGTCCACAGCTCTTATTTGTTATAGCCGTGTAAATAGCAGAAGAATCCAAACAATATCCACAACAAGCCCAATATTTAACAGCGCCTGTTTAATCTTTGCATGGGAAAATTGTAATGTATTGTCACATAAGGGTAAACTTAAATAAGTCAATAAATAAATAAACTCTATTATATGTTACAATGAAGATCACATTGTATTCGATACACGTTAAATCAAAATAAAATCAATTTTATTTGTAAAGCGTTTTTTCTATTATTACATGTTTGTCAAACTGCATGGTTTCAGATCTTTAGACAAAACGTAATATTAGACAAATGGAAACTGAGTAAACACAAAATATAATTTTAAAAAATGATTTCATTTATTTAATAAACCGTTTCAAACACCCATATCACCTATGTTAAAAAAATAATTGCTCCCTTAGTTATTCAGTCAACCAATTAACCAAATTTAATTGAATCCGATTCAGCTGATTGAACACAGCCAGGCTTGATTACAGCCAGCCCTGTTGAATCTAAACTAAATATTGAACCTTAACGTCAGAGTGAAGTAGTCACCACAGAGTTTCCACAAGCACACTATGCCACAATCAAAGGAAATTCCAAAGAGAGGAGGAAAAAATTTGTTGAAATATATCAGTCTGAAAATATGTCTGCGGGGCGACATATCTCAGGAGGTAAGAGCGGTTGTCTGGCAGCCGGAGGGTTGTTGGTTCCATCCCCACCCTGGGCATGTCAAAGTGTACCTGAGCAAGACACCTAACCCCTAACTGCTCTGGTGAATGAGAGGCATCAATTGTAATGCGCTTTGGATAAAAGCACTATATAAATGCAGTTCATTTACCGTTCCGTTTGAAATGGGTTACAAAGCCATTTCTAAGGCTCTGGGACTTTGCCTAAATACAAAGAGAGCGATTATCTCCAAATGGAGAACCCTTGGAACACTGGTGAATCTTCCCAGGAGTGACCAGCTGGCCAAAATTTCTCCAAGGGTGTAGTGACAACTCATTAAGGAAGTCCCAAAAGGAAGGAAGGACGGGAAGAACATCCAAATAACTTCAGTCCTCTCTAGCCTCAGCTAAGGTCAGGGTTAATGACTCTACAATAAGACAGAGACTGGGAAAAAATGGGATTCATGGGAGAGGAGCAAGGTAGAAGCCACTGCTATCCAAGTGAAACATCAATGCTGGTCTCACATTCGCAAAAAATGCACCTGGATAATCTCCAAGCCTTTTGGAATAATGTTTTATGGACAGATCAGTCAAAGTTGGAACCTTTTGCACCGCAAGGGTCCCATTATGTGTGGCCCAAAGTAAATACAGCATTTCACGGTCAGATTATCATACCAACAGCCAAACGTAATGGTGGTAGTGAAATGGTTTGTGGATAATCTGCTGCCTTGGGACCTGGACGACTTGCCATTATTTAAGGAACCATGAATTCTGCTCTATACCAGAAAATACTTAAGGAGAATGACCCGTCATCTGTTTGTGAGCTGAAGCTGAAGCGTAATTGGGTTATGCAGCAAGACAATGATACACAACATAAAAGCAAGTCCACATCTGCATGGCTGAAAAGAAAATTTACATTTTGGAGTGGCCTTGTGAAAGTTTTGACTTAAACCAAATAGAGATTCTGTGACAGGACCTAAAACGAGCAGTTCATGCTCGAAAACCTAACAATTTGTCCTCAATTAAAGCAGTTCTGCAAGGAAGAGTGAGCTAAAATTCCTCCACAGAAATTTGAAAGACTGATATCAAATTACAGGAAGTGTTTGGTTGCAGTTATTGCTGCTAATTGTGGTGCGACCAGTTATTAAGTTTAAAGTGGCAATTACTTTTTCACATGGATGATATGGGTGTTTGGTTACTTTTTTCATTAAATAAATGAAATAATAATTTAAATGTGTTTTCTGTTTATTCAAGTTCCCTTTGTCTAATACTATATTTTGTCTTAAGATCTGGAACCATTCTGTGTCAACAATATGCATTAATAAAGATAATGAGGCTGCTGTACTTTGAAGTGAGAAAGATGAAATATGCTATTTCTTATGATGGGCATGCTCCAAAATGTTCAGATCTCCAAAAACAGTGCTTCACTTGAACTTCACTTGAACACCCAAGCCACCCACATCATCCAAGAACTATAAACACTAACACACACGCACGCAGACACGCACACAGGCATATGCGCACACACACACACACACCCACACGCGCACACACACGCAGACACACACACACACGCGCACACACAGACACACACACACACGCAGACACACCCATACGCACACACACGCGCGCACACATGCATATGCGCACGCGCACACACGCCCTCACGCACGTAGACACACGCATATGCACAAACGTGCAGACGCACCCACACGCACACACGCGCACACACACAGACACACACACAGAGACACACATACATACTGCATGAGGGGGCTGTGGTGTGGAGATGCATGAGGGAGCTGTGGTGTGGAGCTGCATGAGGGGGCTGTGGTGTGGAGCTGCGTGAGGGGGCTGTGGTGTGGAGCTGCGTGAGGGGGCTGTGGTGTGAAGCTGCGTGAGGGGGCTGTGGTGTGGAGCTGCGTGAAGGGGCTTTGGTGCGGAGCTGCGTGAGGGGGCTGTGGTGTGGAGCTGCATGAGGGGGCTGCAGTGTGGAGCTGCATGAGGGGGCTGCAGTGTGGAGCTGCATGAGGGGGCTGCAGTGTGGAGCTGCGTGAGGGGGCTGCAGTGTGGAGCTGCGTGAGGGGGCAGCGGTGTAGAGCTGCATGGGGGGCCTGTAGTGTGGAGCTGCATGAGGGGGCTGTGGTTCGGAGCTGCATGAGGGGGCTGTGGTTCGAAGCTGCATGAGGGGGCTGTGGTGTGGAGATGCGTGAGGGGGCTGTGGTGTGGAGCTGCATGGGGGGTTGTGGTTCAGAGCTGCATGAGGGGGCTGTGGTTCGAGGCTGCATGAGGGGGCTGTGGTTCGGAGCTGCATGAGGGGGCTGTGGTTTGGAGCTGCATGAGGGGGCTGTGATTCGAAGCTGCATGAGGGGGCTGTGGTGTGGAGCTGCATGAGGGGGCTGTGGTTCAAAGCTGCATGAGGGGGCTGTGGTGTGGAGCTCCACACACCTGCCAGGTTCTCAGGGGTGCAGCAGTGTCCACTATTTTCACTAAGCAGGAGAGATGAGGGCTCACGTATTACAGTGAGATTTAAATTACTGCTTGCTGAAATCCCCCGGGCAGTGAGACGACATTGATGAGTGAAGGTGCTCATCACAGCACTAATCTGGCCTGTGTGCAGAGCCTACTGAAGTTAGACAGCGCTGTGTTCTGCAGCTGGGATGTACAGAGCATGGCAAGACAGAGCGGAGGGTCTTTGGGCTTTATGTGGTCAAAAGGCATGAAATACAGGTAGGGTTGTGGAACAACTGGCTCCCCTATTGGTCAGATGGAATAGACTCTCCATACAGTGTATACCCACTGTACATGAGAATAACAAAATACATTTCAAATAGATAACAATACAAAACAGGGCATGGAATATTATAGAATGAATAAAAATAAAATAATAATTCAATAAGACCCATAACGATTCAAAAAGAGCCCTCAATTTAATAGAAAATACAATACCCACAATAACAAATGATTTATTCTCAACTGGTTCTGCTAATACATAGATTCATTTCTTCATAATTGTGGGCTTCAGTATATAAAAGTGACAGGGGCTGCACTGGTGCACATCACACACCATAATCTACAGATCATGGAAGATAAATGAGAAGGATTAGCACAGAAACACCTCCATAGCTGGCCAAAAGGTATTAAATACAGAACAGAACACAGTGGTGGGGTGTGACAGCAATACGACTGGCTCCCCTGATAAAAAAGTGAAAATAATGAAATTATATCTGCCGCCGCTAGCAAAATTATCTAGATTAGATAATAGACTTTCCTTAGGAGTTTATCTACTATTTACATGGAAATTAGACAGCAGAATATTGCAGGTGTTACAAGGTATGAGCCGGATATTAATAAGGGCTTCATATGGCAGATGCAGATGTACTAACACACACACGCACACACACGCGCACACACACACACACACGCGCACACACACACACACACACACACACACACACACACACACACACACACGCACACACGCGCACACACATACACGCACACACACACAAACAGCGCAAAACACATACCAGGTGCAGATGTATAAAGCAAACAAAGTAAATAAAAAGAGGAAGGGATCTGGTTAAATTCATACAATTTACACCCATTAAAAACCTGCTTGTGGCTTAGGCATCGTTCAGAGTTCAGTTTCATTTCTTTAAATGATCTCCTGTGTTCTCAGGCTTAGGAGCTGCTTTTCCTGTGTCTGCAGTCTTTTCATCCTGTGTCATGTGACTCAGTGCCCCGCTCTCCTGCGTCTCTCCCTCCTGTGTGCTCTGGGACGGTCCTGCTCAAGGGTCTGGGGGCTGTAGGGGGCATTAACTGGAAGGGGGAGGGTGGGACTTCTATCCTGTGAATCCTTCCTCTCCTCTCTCCCTCTCTTCTTCTCTTCCTCTGCCTCAGAGGTGCTGTTGGGCTCCAGATTTGGGCCTGATGTTGGGCTTTCCTCTGCACAGCAGGGCTCCTCACTTGCCCCAGTAGGATCCACCTGGGATCCACCAGACTAAAGCCTGCATTCCTGCAGAAACAGAAGAAATAACGTACATTTTCTGTACCTATAGGGTACCACCCCTGTGACACATGTTTGTAGTTTTTTAGACACCTTTCAGTACGCTTCGTTCTGAAAGTGTACTTTATTCATTGCTGTAGTCTATCCCAGCTCAAATACATTCTGTACTCAGTTAACTGTTCCCTTATTCTCATCATGTTCTCACTCTCTCTCTCATTCTCTCTCTCTCTCTCTCTGTCCCACACACACACACACACACAGTGACTGAGCAACAACTGCACCTGCACATAACAGAATCACCAGGAACAGCTGAGTCTCTTATCTCAGTCAGAGGTGTGTTCTGGTGCTCATCACAGGTCTTACCTGAGCTCAGCCAGCCTCCATTCTCTGCTACATTATCCCCAGCACTTCCTGTAGAAACAGAGGAAATAAGGCTGTGTGTGCTGAGTACAGTACAAATGCAGGGAGGCTCACAGGTGAACATCTGATCCTGCTTTACATCGAGGCCAGGATTCAATCCCCATTTGTGCTTACCGCTGACACACAATAATGCAAGAGTTATTTTTTATCTTAACCAATACAGTTTGATAAATCCAAAATATTCACTCTGAATTAATCTTTCTATGGAGAAATGAAATAAATCTACCTGTAAATATCTGAGCAGCAAGTGCACCTGCACACAAGAGAATGAGCAGGCGCAGCTGCCTGAGTCTCTCACAGAGTTACCTGCTGCTTCTCTGTACTTACCTGTCTGACGCTCCTGGGATGGATCTGCTGTTGTGTTATCAGCTCCTCCCCCTCCTGCCCCACTGGGCTGAGCTCTGCCCCCATCACTACCTCCATCCTGCCCCCCCCTCTTCTCTCTCTGCCACTGGGCTCCTGCTCTCTGATTGGCTCCAGTCTCATCAGTAGATTCTGCTGCTGCTGCTCTTCCTGTTTCCTCTTCCTGGTCCTGACTCTGTACTGGAGCTGGTTCTGGATGGGGGGGAGATTTAGGGGGGTGGGGAAGAGAAGGGCTGGATGGGGGACTGTGGAAGGTCTCCTCTTCATTTCCTGTTTTGGATGGAGCAGCAGGTGGAGACTCAGGATTGCTGAACGGGACAGTGCCAGAGGACGGGTGTTTAGAGTTCCCCCCCTCAGTCTCCACTCCTCTCTCTTCAGAATCTTCACCCCGATTTAGTGATTCTGTGGAGAAATGAAATAAAATATTAAACCTGATATAAAGCAGGTGACTGATTGGCAGGTTACCTGCTGCTTCTCTGTACTTACCTGTCTGACTCTCCTCCTGTGATAGGCACTGTACTGTATAGGCATACATTGTATAGATGTTAATATTTTGGAGGAAACCTGCAGCTGCAGTGTCTTAAAGTCGGAGATAAAGTACCAGAGGGAGTGATGTCATCACCTGCAGCTCTAAGGCCAGAGTGAATAACACTGTTCTGCAGCTCACCATTTACTGCAGCTTCAGAGTCTGTCTCTCTCAGTCTTGTCTTTTCTACAATATAAGATATGAAATATTATTCATTACTCATCGTGCTTCGCAGTAGCATCATCACAGTCACCACCATCATTTCTAAAGCTTACCCCCAGATTGAGCTTCCATGTCCTCTTCTTTTTGTCTTCCTATAATGTAAAATATGATTTTTATTATTATTAGTCATGGGTGTAGTAGCACTAATGTATGAGCTTTCAGTCCCACAGTATTGGAGAGCTTGTGCTCATTTTATGGAGACAACAGGAGTGCAGCCCTACTGAATCCAGTCCTGAGTAACTGCTCCAGAAACAGCAGGATCTGCATATGGATGCGTTTATTCATATAATTTCATGTGTTATTTGAAAAGACTCTTACTTTTGTAGAATTTCTTGTAGTAAAATAAAAGCAATCCCACAATGATGAAGATGAGGAGGAGGACCAGGACTACAGAAATCATGACAGAGACACTTTCTAAAAACAAAGAAAAACAGCATGTTTGAAAAATGACTCATCTGACTATTGAAACATATATATTGAAACATATATATATATATATATATATATATGTGTGTGTGTGTGTGTGTGTTTCTGACTTCAGAAGATGATTTATTTAGTTCCCTGTGTTAATGAAACAGGTTGCAGGTCAAACAGGTTGACTCACAGAGAGCAGATGCACAGATTTTTAGTGACTCAGTTCAGCTGAGCTGTTGATCAAATGTCTTTTTTTAACCCTGTTATCGGATCATCTAGTCTTTAGATTCTGATCTTTGAGAAACAGACATTATCATTTATATGACCATGGGATTGTATCCGTTTTCTCTCCCTGCTCTCCACTCCACTCACATGAAAGGGAACGTCCATGGGGCAATGAAGCCATGTTACAGGTCTTATCTCTAAACAAGTCTGGGGTGTCCTGGAGAGCTGTCTCTCCTTCAGATGTTTTACATATTTATCACCTCCCAGATGAGACACAGCACCCCCTATTGGGGGTCAGAGACCAAACATGGCCATAAGCCGCACAAAGATCCCTTTTCCTTTGAAGTTTGAATGCAATATTTAAGATTTAACTGAAATCACTGACTGAAAATCTTGATGCCGATATAGATCATGGTAATTTAACCTCATAGTTGAAATCTCAATTCTTAGAACCAATTTCAGTTTCAAGCAGAAACCAATGTGATATTATTTGGTCTTGTTACATGGAAATTATTTTGCCTGAAGGTGGAGATTGCAACTGATAAGATTAAACAATCCTTGATCTTTATTCTGTTGTTGGAGGCAGAGGTACACTTCCATGTTTCCTTCCTTGATAGCTGAGCTGGATTACCTCCTAAGATATTCCTGTTTGGTCTCTTTATAAAGATTGTAAGATAAGGAATCTTCTGATAATAATATCACAGTGTTTTAGCCCATGGTCCTAAACATGAGACCATGTTAATACATAGTTTAATGCCTAGTTTTCAGATCAGACAGTCCCTGCTCCCACACCCCCACACTTCACACCTCACCCAATTAGTGCAGCCATGTGCACCCCCTTTCTCTCAACTGTTCCCCCTCCCTCGTGGGACAACATAAAAATGTGTATTTTTCTTTAGCTACTGTAGTTAGTCAGAGTTAGGAGGGAGAAACTGATTCTGGGGGGCTTAACATCAGCCAGTAACATCTTTTGCAGTGGACATTTTGGGGTTGAGATCTGTGGTTGCCATCCAAGGAATCTGAGCTTTGCATCGAGGGCTGGTGTTGTGTGGAGTTTGGTGTGCACAGGATCTGACATTTCTGTCTTACAGCTCACCTGGCATCCTTACATTTAAATCTCTGGCTTTTGGACTATTTGGCTGCCTTTTGGTTTTTGGACTGTGATCTTGGTTTCCTGGGGCATGTGTGGGAGAACCGGCCATGTTTTGGTTTATTCACTCATTTCCTTTGTGACTGTAACTTGTCCATGTCGGTAACATTGTGTTTTCTTTTCTTTAAGGTAGCAGAACCTCGTCTTTATCATATGTGAATCTTTGTTGTAACTTAATGAATTTCTTAATTTCAATCTGGTTCTGAGTTGTCCATTTGACAAAGGTTGATCCAACAGATTGCTCTGCCTATCAATTAATTCGGCAATTTAATTAATTATTGATACTTTGATAATCCATCCATCCATTATCTATACCTGCTAATCCTGAGCTGGGTTGCGGGGGTGCTGGAGCCTATCCCAGCATGCATTGGCCGAGAGGCAGGAATAAACCCTGGACACACACCATTCACTCACTCACACACCCATTCCTATGACCAATTTAGAGTCTCCAATTAGCCTACCTGCATGTCTTTGGACTGTGGGAGGAAACCCACACGGACATGGGGAGAACATGCAAACGTCACACAGAAAGGCTCCAAGCCAAGATTCGAACCCACAACCTTCTTGCTGTGAGGCGACAGTGCTACCCACTGCACCACCGTACCGCCCCATCTTTGATAATAAAATGAAATTCAATTTACCAAATGTATTTTATATGTAGGATAAGTGAGGGGTTTTAACTGTTGATGATCTTGTGTTCGGTATTCAATGTGCCGGATGTCAATTGAACTGTTAAAACTGCTGGATTCAGAAAATGAAACATATTTCACTTAATCCTCACTTTGCCAACACAGCAGTTTTTACATCAGAAGTCATAATCATGTTAAGTGCTACACATCTGTTACAACAAGAAAATCAGTTGTATGTACTCGAATATGTGGTATATGTGTTTGTAGTAGAAATGAGTGATATACATTGAAGAAAGTCTCTCTCTGGACTGTGAAGTCAGAAAAAAGTTTTTCCAACAGTAATGCCTGTTAAGTCTCTGCGAGTGTGTGTGTGTGTGTGTGTGTGTGTGTGTGTGTATGCATGGTGTGTGTGTTTGTGTGTTGGCCAGATCGTGTAGTAGTAGTAAAAAGCAGACTATGGCAGCCAGGATGGCAGGCCTGTGCTCAGTCCCTACATCAGCTGAGTGGGCCTTACCTGGAGCAGGGAAGCAGCTCTGTACAGGAAAGTCTGTTCTGCTCTCACCCACAGGGTTGTGCAGCACACAGGTGTAGATTGCATCAGAGCTCTCTGCTGCCTCTATCTTCAGCTGGGACCCTGGCTGGGGCTCTATGGCAGGCCCCTCCCACCTGTACTGAGTGCTTGGTCTGTCGCCCCCAGAGCACAGCAGGGTTACTGGGCCGTTCACTTGGCAGGTGACTGCTGGTTTACCGACAGCATCTACATGGAGAACAAAGGCTTGTGACCTCACAGCTAATGTTAGCATTGTCTTCCATGGATAAACACACCTGACCCACATGATCGAGTGATATAAAGCACTTTTTTACTGAAACACTTATGGTTGAGAACTCTGTGAAACTACAGGTATAACTTTTGTGTCATTTAGCGATATTCACCCACATAACCGTGTGGTTACAGACCGACTTGTGAAGCACTTTGAAATAATGAAAAAATTCCATGCTTCTACCTGCTACGACAGACAAAAACATTTTTTTTTATTGCCCCACAAAATGGTTGAAAGTGTATTTCAGTAGACAATGTATATATTTTTTATAACATACAGCTAAATTTTTTTGATGAAAGCCCACAATTAACTGGGATTTGGTCATTCAGTAGAAGCAAACTCACCAAACACTTTCACCGTCTGACGATAGTCCACCAGCTCTCCCTTGATCAGCAGCTCACCAACATACTCCCCACTGTCAGCCTCTGTGAGATGTGTGAGGGTCAGGGCTCCTGTTGTGAGGTCCAGGATCGTCCGTCCTTTAAACTGTCTGTACTCAACAACCTTTTTCTGGCCAAATTCAACCACCTTGTTTTCATTCCACATCCACAAAATGTCCTCTGGGGGACTCTGAACATTGGGCTGCAGCGTGAAGTTCCCATTAGACTGGACAATGATGTCAGATGTGGCATCACCTGCAAGAAAGCCAGAGGCATTGATGTGGATGATTAACTGGATTTTTAAAATTTATTTATTTTTGAGTGTGTGCTGTGAAGGACAGAAAGTCTTTTATAAATACTTTTACCCACTTAATACCCTTTATAATATATGTGAATCTTTCACTTATTAAGAATAAAAAGACCAAAGTCTGCGTACATTTTACTACAGCAGATATTATTTCAGGTATATCCATGTAAATTCATGTTCTTTTTTTACGACATCAAAAAAATATGATCGCTCAACAAAATCTGCTTCGCCGGTATGCAGTTATAGTGAAAGAACCGAGAAGCTTAAACTTGGAGACTCGCTTGTTATCCGTTAAATTCCTTGGTTGGCACTAGTCCTGGACACCCAGAACATACAACATTTTGACAAACTCATTCGTAACACCTGGCATTTTACAGATACGTATTTTTCGCTGGGAAACAGGTAATATTCGTTGATTTTTACAAGAGGATAAATGCTGGGCAAAATAGAAAGGCGACACACACCCAGAAGTGTTATATGCTGCAGACAGTTCATAGGTTGCTCTGTTATCTTTATAATCTACACGACACTGCGCGTCCAAACAAGCGCTCCTCCAATGCAGTGCTGCCCGTATTTCCTACATTTGTTCCAGGAACTTGTCCCCGAGTTTTCTCCTGTGTATCATCTGCTATTCTGTATTGTTCAATTTTGTGCTACAGTAAAGATTCAATTCTGTAAAAGTCGTATTGATATAAAATCTATTGTCAGTTTAATATTTGCAAACAGCACACTTCCTGTGACTGTATTGCTTCATATAACAACCTTAGAAGTCCTACAACACACAATATCTACTAACACGTTTAATATATTTAAAAACCACCAGCAGTAATTTTACTTGGTGTAGAAACCACTGAAAATATTTACGACCAACCGCTTACGGGCCTCGTAATGTGAATATACCTTTGTGAATAATACAGCAACTAAAGTGTAACTTTTGACACCGACGCTATTGTCATTGAGCATTTTGGATGACAAACTCTGCAAGTTTGAGTCTGTGTGTAGCAGCTGCGTTCCTGGTTTTTACTCTTAGTAGTTATTCTAATATTCTAATTACCGGAGAGTAGGCTATTAATTCAGTCCCCAAAATAAATTATTCAATTCAGGGGGGTTGGGGCACACTGACATCCGTCTGTTCCCGTTTACTAGAATAACTGACCGAGAATATGCGAGTACAGATACTCGGATAAGAAACATAGTTTTATAAGACTATTTGAACGGAATCTAATAGCCTACAGACACAAATCGTGCCTCAGCTCATCCCTCCTGTCTACATTTACATTCTAAACGTAAAATATATTACGTTTAATTGACATATAAAGTCTCATTTAAGTCTTTCGCTTTCACTCATATATTTGTCTCCGTGCGCTTATCTATATAGACGTCATGACAAAGTCATTAACTCACACAGCAGTCTCTGTAACCCGATAGAGCACTTATCCCATATTACATTTTGACGAAAATGTCGTACTATATTCAGTAGGCTATGTCGGCTGCGTAGCCTTCTGTCTTAAGCTTCTCTGAAAATGTGCCCACTCGTTGAGTACACTAGAATATAATTCATAGGTAGAAAATACCACAGTAATGTCAGAAACTCGGTGAAACCGTCAAATGCAAAACAGGTAGGCTCGTTCCATGCAGTCAACACCGCCGGCGGTCAGAGGCTCTTCCTCAGGCAGAAATCTCACAGGATTTTAACGGCTCTAACTGTAAAAGTGCAGTGGCACAGAGCGGAGTTCAGTGAATTTCAGTTCGTAGTTTACAGCCTGTAGGCCACGGTTATATTAGTTTTGCCTACTATTGGTTTATTTTGCATATTAACAAGATAGTTAAACAAGCAACATGTGAAAAAGTAAACCATACAATGAATAATTACCGAGGTCAGTCACAGTTCTTACCAAATTTGAAGTTGGCGAAGATGAAGAATAACGCCGTGACTCTGTGGCGCTTGTCTGCCATTGCGCGCTTTCATAGCATACTGGACTTCGGACTTTAATACATATCTGAGGTGAAGTACCTGATGTGAAAGTGAACCTATATGTGCATGCGGCAAACCCCAATTCCCAAAACGGTTATTAGCTACTTGGATCTAGACTGCTGTGATTTGGGGGACAGACAGATTTTTGGGGGGCATCTTTTTATTCAAGACACAGTGTGTGCGATACAGTTTACAGGCCTGCATCGCATAGTGATATTTCATCTCAAGGTTGACTCGATATTTTCCGTTTAATTTATGCGCATGCCCATGTCTGTATGGAAGTAAATATCAGACTCAGAGATCGCGTAGGATTCTGCGTTAACGCGATCACGGGGAGAACATGCCAACTCCACACAGAAAGGCCCAGGCCGGGATTCAAACCCAGGACCTTCTTGCTGTGAGGCGACAGTGTGACAGTGCTGTCCACTGCACCACCGTGGTGCCCTTGTAATCAGAATGTCTTGGCCGGTATTGATATAGAGAATAAAGAAGAACTGGATAAATGCATATTTTATTCATTTACAGACTTCTCCAACTCGTCGCTGGGCTAGGAGTTCGCCTGCCAGCCAGCTAGGTAGCACGTATTGCTACAGCCGTAACCCGCATAACGTTTAACCATCCCAGCTTGCCAAAAATCACCTTACAGTAAAATCCACCAGTGACCGCCTTGACACTTCTGCTCTCCTCGAAATCTCAAAAGCTGCAGGGGTCACTGTGCAGTGAACATGGCCAATCCATGGGGCCAGTGTTCTCGCCAGCACATGGGACGCTGCGTCATTGGAACGCAGGACATTTCAGAGTCTGAATTTCACACTAAAGGTCCAAAGGTGATCCAAAACTAACTAAAATAGTTTTATTGGGCTATACTGGCACGTTCGATTACAAGATACGAATTCATGCAAGCAAATGAACATATGAAAAAGTCTTTAAGTTTGCTTTTATAATGGTGTCTTTGTTTAATAACTGCCAGTTGGTGATTCTCAGGCCCCATGAGATATTATTTGGGTAACAATGCTAACGAGGGAGCTGTGCATTCACCAGGTCAGAGGGCTTGAGTCCCAAATTTATCACATAATTTGTGGTGAGTTGTTCAACCGACCTGGGTGTAAAAATGTGAACTGTCCCTTTCAGATACGTGTGTGGATTACGGTTATCCTCACATCCTTATCGGAAATTTTATGATCCGGGTTTACTGCTGAGCAAGGCTGCTTTGCTATATACTGCCCTACAAAGCCTTCTGCAGTAACTACGCAACGGGTAAAACTGAGAAAAATGGCTTTAAAGTGTTTTAACTGGCCAGCCGTGAATACATGTACAATTAGTGCAATATCACCTATATACCTATAACCCATTTGGCTGGCCAGTTAAAACACTTTAAAGCCATTTTTCTCAGTTTTATCCTTTGTGTAGTTACTGCAGTTAGGCTTTGTAGGGCAGTATAGTCTAGATAATTAATTAATTAATTTATTTATTTATTTATTTTTAACAGTTGTTGTTGGTGGTGGCCCAATTCAAACTACAGTATAACAGACAGGTAACATCAAAAACCAAACACTAATCAAATGGTTATTGAATTGCTTATTGAACATATAAAACTGATGCATGCCGGAAGTTGCATGATTTCTCTGATATTTGCCGAGCTTTGCGAATGCAAGGGCTCATATACGGCTAGCTATCTGCAAAGTTTTGTGGGGGCAGAGGAAAAAGTTGGGGTGCTATCACCCCCACCCCCCCCCCCCCCCCCCCCCTTGCCCCGCCATAGATCTGGCCCTGGCTACTGGCATGCTAACAAGGAATGGGGGCGATCATGGACTTTTTAAAATGCTTGACAAACAAACTGGTATGGCAAAAAATACACTACCATGTACACACACAGTATTACAAAAAAAAAGAAACAAGCACTCAAAAATTTGGAATAACATATCGTAAGACATTATAAAATTTGGCCTTATGCATTAACAGGAACAATAACAGAAACTGAATTCAAGAAAACACTGCAGTAACAGAGGTGACAATCAATGCATGGTTTTGAGAGCATGAACAGGAGAAGTTAAATGAGGTCAGGACTGGTTATGAAGATGAGAGTTAATCATTTCTTTATATGGTAGTTCAGTTGAAGTTCAATTCCTCACATGCACACCCATGCATACACACACACACATGCATGCACACGGACACGCATACACATGCACACACACACTCACACGCACACACATACACACACACACTCACACGCACACACATACACACACACACTCACACGCACACACATACACACACACACTCACACGCACACACATACACACACACACTCACATGCACACACGTACACACACACACTCACACACACATGCACGCGCACACATACACACACACAGGCTCACATGCGCACACACACGCACTCACATGCACACACACACTCACTCACACACATACACACACACATGCACACACGCACACACACACACACACACACACACAGGCTCACATGCGCACACACATCCTCACATGCATGCACACACTCACGCACGCAAACACTGCTGCACTGGGCAGTATCTATCAGCCACAGCACTGATGCCTGGTCAGACTGCTGTTGGCTAAAGCCACATTTGGGTTTCAATTACAGTATGTCACCAGCAGATGGGAGTGTTGGGCAAACTGGCACGTAGCGGCCAGATTTTCTAAAAGAAACTTTGACTTCCTCAGCAATTAACAGAGCTGAATTCATGAAGCTTTTTGCTGTGGCTACTTGTCAGTTCCATAATTCCAGTTTGACACATACAAAAATAAGTCCAAAAAATGGAAATAAAAGTTTATTTCCATTTCAAAATGATACAAAAAAGTTTCCAGTTATTGTGCCATCGCCTCTCTCTTGGGCCAAAGCATCCACCTAGCTACCGCGTGCTCAGAAAGCGCACTGTCATCTCCTTAGTGTATATTCTTAGTACACGATGGTCAGCATGTGAAAAATATCCTGCATACTATTCCAGAGGTACCGCGAAAGTGTTGTAAGATGGCCCATTCCCGTAGTGAAAAGGCCATGCCTGTTCCCATCTGATTTATGAGACCCAAAGATGGCTCCGCCTCTTCCTCTGATTTATGAGACCCAAAGCTGGCTCTGCCTCTTCCTCTCTGATTTATGGGACCCAAAGATGGCTCCGCCTGTTCCCCTCTGATTTATGAGACCCAAAGATGGCTTTGCCTCTTCCCCTCTGATTTATGGGACCCAAGGACGGCTCCGCCTGTTCCCCTCTGATTTATAGGACCCAAAGATGGCTCTGCCTCTTCCCCTCTGATTTATGAGACCCAAAGATGGCTCCGCCTGTTCCTCTCTGTGGAACCTCCTAAATAGTATGGTACTCAACTTGTTTGCTCGATAGGACGTAAGATGCTTTGGACACAGCTCATGTGTGCTCCTCGATGCATTCCTGAAACTCCCCACCTGCCTACCTTTAGCCCTGGGGAATGCCCCACAGCGCACCCCAGTGGCAAAACAAAATACATTTAAAAGAAAGACTCAAAAACAGCAAACATATATATCCCCAACACCCATCATGAACTGTATATTGGAATATTTATGGATTAATATTGTTATACATTTGTATTGTGCTTGATCTTTCTTTTTAAATGAAATGATGTATATTTAGAAGCTGCTACCAGCCCGTTGGCTGCCTTTTCATGATGCCCCTTCAACACCCTCCATACCCCACCCCACCCCCGCAAAAAAGGACCACAATGGAAATAAGCCTTTGCACTTTATTGTGTCTTTATCCTTTTGATGATTTTTGTATCTGGGGCATCTCTGGCTAGAGGGGCCTCTTGGATTTTAATGATCAATAAAGAATTTCAATCAATCAGTCAATTCATTTCCTCAGAACGGTGTGACGTGTTTGAGGAGTCTTGGTATTGCTTACTGATTGCCGGTGTGGTGGAAATTGTTCCAGTGAGTCACAACTACTCATTAAATACTTTTATCTGCTCTGCCTGATTATAAACGTAGGGCATTTTTGTGTTCATACATACATTTGTAATTTAATGTTCTTTAAGTGGGATTAATAAAATCAACAGCTGATTCCATCTTGTATTGCTCGCCACTTTCTATCTCCATAAGAAACTGGACGCTAGCAGGCTCTCAGATATATTAGGCATGTGGGTTCTTACATGTTCTATATTGTTGATGCATGGGGATGACCCTAATATTATTCCCAATAAAAAAAAAAGGACATTTTATTTGCGAAATTGACTGCTGCAAAGAGCCTGTGGTCCCACTGAAACATATTTGATTTCATTATGTGTATTTTAGGGAGGTCCAAATAGAAACTTTCAAGTGCAGATTTTTATCTTTAAATCTGTTATTAATGACAGCCTGGACTCCTGCCCTTCGCAGTGTTAATGGGTTTCCCGTAAGAACCACCGCCACCTCGATTGTAGGGCACAATAACAAATTATTTATTCTCAACTGGTTCTGCTAATGCATAGATTAATTTCTTCATAATTGTGGGTTTCAGTATATACAAGTGACATGGACCACACTGGTGCGGCACATACTATAATCTACAGATCATGAAAGAGAAATGAGAAGGATTAGCACAGAAAGCCTCCATAGCTGGCCAAAAGGTATTAAATACAGAACAGAACACAGTGGTGGGGTGTGGCAGCAATACGACTGGCTCCCCTGATAAGAAAAGTGAAAATAATGAAATTATAGCTGCTGCTGCTAGCCAAAAAAAAAAAGTATAGCACCAGTCAGCTAGATTAGATAACAACAGACTTTCCTTAGGAGTTTATCTACTATTTACATGGAAATTAGACAGCAGAATATTGCAGGTGTTACAAGGTATGAGTCGGATTTTAATTAGAGCTTCATATGGCAGATGCAGATTTACTAACACACACACACACGCACACGCACACGCACACACACACACACACACGCACACACGCACACGCACACACACGCACACACAGAGCCCCAAACACAGACCAGGTGGAAATGTATAAAGCAAAGAAAGGAAAGGATTTGCCCAAATTCATACAGTTTTACAGTAGCCTGTTACACCTGCTTGTGTCTTACGCACTGTAGCACTGCTCAGAGTTTAGTTTCAGTTCTTTAAATGATCTCCTGTGTTCTCAGGCTTAGGAGCTGCTTTTCCTGTGTCTGCAGTCTTTTTATCCTGTGTCATGTGACGCAGTTCCCTGCTCGCCTGCGTCTCTCCCTCCTGTGTGCTCTGGGACGGTCCTGCTAAAGGGTTTAGGGGTTTTTTAGGGGCTGTAGGGGGTGCAGGGGGTTTATAGGGGCTGTAGGGTTTCGGGGCTTGTCTGTCCTGTGACTCCGCCCTCTCCTCGCTCCCTCTCTTCTTCTCTTCCTCTGCCTCAGAGGTGCTGTTGGGCTCCAGATTTGGGCCTGATGTTGGGCTTTCCTCTGCACAGCAGGACTCCTCACTCGCCCCAGTGTGAGGGGGGGAAGGGGCCGTGGTGTCTGGGAGTCCCTGGGCTGGGTCAGCTGTGCTTAATGGCTCAGTGGACAGGACACTTAGATTTTCCTCTGCTGATGTGGGGTCTATATCCTGATGTGGATCTGGTTTTGGGACTCTTTCGTCCCCTCCCCCTCCTGCCTCACTACACTGGGCTGCCCCCCCATCGGTGTCTGGACCCCGTCTCAGAATATCCTCCACTTCCTCTGGGCTGCTGGGGAGCTCCTGGGCTGGATCTGCTGTTTCTGTTTCCGCTTCCTGGTCCTGACTCTGTACTGGAGCTGGTGCTGTTTTGGGTGTAGCAGCAGGTGGAGACTCAGGAGCGCTGAACGAGACAGTGCCAGAGGAGGGGTGTTCAGAGTTCCCCCCCTCAGTCTCCACTCTTCTCTCTTCAGAATCTTCACCCTGATTTTGTGATTCTGTGCAGAAATGAAATAAAATATTAAACCTGATGTAAAGCAGGTGACTGACTGACAGGTTATCTGCTGCTTCTCTGTACTTACCTGTCTGACTCTCCTCCTGTGAAATTCCAGCACTCCCATCAGTCCCTTTGTGCTGCTCAGTCAGTGCTGTCTTCTGATGCTCATCATGGGTCTTACCTGAGATAAACCAGCCTGCAACCTGCATTGCTGCAGAAACAGAGGAAATAATGTACATTTTCTATACCTATAGGGTACCACCCCTGTGACACGTTTGTAGTTTAGACATCTTTTAGTACGCTTCTTTCTGATAGTGTACTTTATTTATTGCTGTAGTCTATTCCTGCTCAAATACATTCTGTACTCAGTGTACTATTCCCTCATTCTCACCATGTTCTCCTGCTCTCTCATTCTCTCTCTCTCTCTGTCTCACACACACACACACGCACACTCACGCACACGCACACACACACACACACACACAGCAATTGAGAAACAACTGCACTTGCATATAACAGAATTACCAGGAACAGCTGTCTGAGTCTCTACTCTCAGTAAGATGTGTGTTCTGATGCTCACCACAGATCTTACCTGGGCCCAGCCAGTCTCCATACAGCCCTGCTGTTTCCTGAGGGCCTACTGCAGAAACAGAGGAAATAAGGCTGTGTGTGCTGAGTACAGTACAAATGCAAGAGGCTCACAGGTGAATATCTGATCCTGCTTTACATCAAGGCCAGGATTCAATCCCCATTTGTTCTTACTGCTCACACAGAATAATGCAAGGGTTATTTTTTTTATCTTAACCAATACAGTTTAATAAATTCAAAATATTCACCCTGAATTAATCTTTCTATGGAGAAATGAAATAAATCTACCTAAATAAATCTACCTGTAAATGTATCTGAGCAGCAAGTGCACCTGCACACAAGAGAATGAGCAGGAACAGCTGCCTGAGTCTCTCACTGAGAACGTTACCTGCTGCTTCTCTGTACTTACCTGTCTGACTCTCCTGAATATCCTCCTCTTCCTCTGGGCTGCTGGGGAGCTCCTGGGCTGGATCTGCTGTTGGGTTCTCAGCTCCTCCCCCTCCTGCCCCACTGGGCTGAGCTCCGTCCCCATCACTACCTCCATTCTGCCCCCCCCTCTTCTCTCTCTGCCTCTGGGCTCCTGCAGTCTGATTGGCTCCAGTCTCATCAGTAGATTCTGCTTCTGCTGCTCTTTCTGTTTCCACTTCCGGGTCCTGATTCTGTACTGGAGCTGGTGCTGGATGGGGGGGAGAATTAGGGGGGTGGGGAGGATAGGGGCTGGATCGGGGACTGTGGAAGGTCTCCTCTTCATTTTCTGTTTTGGGAGGAGCAGCAGGTGGAGACTCAGGAGTGCTGAATGGGACAGTGCCAGAGGAGGGGTGTTTAGAGTTCCCCCCCTCAGTCTCCACTCTACTCTCTTCATAATCTTCACCCCGATTTAGTGATTCTGTGGAAAAATAAAATTAAATATTAAATATGGTGTAAAGCAGGTGACTGATTGGCAGGTTACCTACTGCTTCTCTGTACTTACCTGTCTGACTCTCCTCCTGTGAAATTCCAGCACTCCCATCAGTCCCTTTGTGCTGCTCAGTCAGTGCTGTCTTCTGATGCTCATCATGGGTCTTAAATGGGTTAAGCCAGCCTGCAACCTGCTTTACTGCAGAAACAGAGGAAATGACGTACATTTTCTGTACCTATAGGGTACCATCCCTGTGACACACGTTTGTAGTTTTTTAGACACCTTTTAGTACCCTTCTATCTGAAAGTGCACTTTATTTATTGCTGTAGTATATTCCTGCTCAAATACATTCTGTACTTAGTGTACTGTTCCTTTATTCTCACCATGTTCTCCTGCTCTCTCATTCTCTCTCTCTCTCTGTCTCACACACACGCACACACACGCACGCACACACACGCGCACATACACGCACACACGCACACACACGCACGCACACACACACTCACACACACACAGCGACTGAGAAACAACTGCACCTGCATACAAAAGAATCACCAGGAACAGCTGAGTCTCTACTCTCAGTAAGATGTGTGTTCTGATGCTCACCACAGGTCTTACCGGAGCTCAGCCAGTCTCCATACAGCTCTGCCCTTTCCTGAGGGCCTACTGCAGAAACAGAGGAAATAAGGCTGTGTGTGCTGAGTACAGTACAAATGCAAGGAGGCTCACAGGTGAATATCTGATCCTGCTTTACGTCAAGGCCAGGATTCAATCCCCATTTGTTCTTACTGCTCACACAGAATAATGCAAGGGTTATTTTTTCATCTTAAGCAATACAGTGTAATAAATTCAAAATATTCACCCTGAATTAATCTTTCTATGGAGAAATGAAATAAATCTACTGTGGCGTGGATCGGGGCATGGCTCCACAGTGCCCCTCCCAGCCCTATAGGCGTCAGCCAAAACCGGCCACCAGGCCGCCTCTTCAGAACCCAGGACAGCGCCCCAATAGGAAGCCCAGCCACAGGACCCTGGAGAGCGGCAGATTGAACATTCCTCACCTCCCTCATTGGCAGGCAGCACACCTGCCATCAATGAGGCAACACAGCTGCCGCCACTCCAGGGAGATGGCTGGGAGATTAAAAGGAGGCTGTTTGTCTCCATTGTGGGGAGGGGGTTTTGGGCGGCAGGAGAGCTGAAAAACGTTTAATAACTTTGTCCCTATTTTGCAGAAGCCGGTGGAGACGCCGGACAACATCCCTCTTCCTGAGTTGAAGAGGGATCCCCTCCGCGGTCTCCCGGACGCCGTTGTTTCTTAATTTTGTTCGCTTTACTTTAAGTTAACTCCGACAGGAGGTTTTTGTTGTTGAGTTGGGTTTTGGGTTGGGTATTTACTTTTGGTGAATAAAAGGCCCTGTTGGGCTACTTTTCCCCAAACCTCCGGTCTGTGCGTTTCTGTGCCGCCCCGCCTGCACCGTCACGCCCCGTGCGGTGCCACACTACCTAAATAAATCTACCTGTAAATGTATCTGAGCAGCAAGTGCACCTGCACACAAGAGAATGAGCAGGAACAGTTGCCTGAGTCTCTCACTGAGAATGTTACCTGCTGCTTCTCTGTACTTACCTGTCTGACTCTCCTGAATATCCTCCTCTTCTTCTGGGCTGCTGGGGAGCTCCTGGGCTGGATCTGCTGTTTCTGTTTCCGCTTCCTGGTCCTGACTCTGTATTGGAGCTGGTGCTGTTTTGGATGTAGCAGCAGGTGGAGACTCAGGAGTGCTGAACAGGACAGAGCCAGAGGAGGGGTGTTCAGAGTTCCCCCCCTCAGTCTCCACTCTTATCTCTTCAGAATCTTCACCCCGATTTCGTGATTCTGTGCAGAAATTAAATAAAATATTAAACCTGATGTAAAGCAGGTGACTGATTGGCAGGTTACCTGCTGCTTCTCTGTACTTACCTGTCTGACTCTCCTCCTGTGAAATTCCAGCACTCCCATCAGTCCCTTTGTGCTGCTCAGTCAGTGCTGTCTTCTGATGCTCATCATGGGTCTTACCTGAGATAAACCAGCCTGCAACCTGCTTTGCTGCAGAAACAGAGGACATAATGTACATTTTCTGTACCTATAGGGTACCACCCCTGTGACACGTAGTTTTTTGGACTCCTTTTAGTACCCTTCTTTCTGAAAGTGTACTTTATTTATTGCTGTAGTCTATTCCTGCTCAAATACATTCTGTACTCAGTGTACTATTCCCTCATTCTCACCATCCATGTTCTCCTGCTCTCTCATTCTCTCTCTTTCTCTGTCACACACACACACACACACACACACAGCGACTGAGCAACTACTGCACCTGCATATAACAGAATCACCAGGAACAGCTGTCTGAGTCTCTACTCTCAGTCAGATGTGTGTTCTGATGCTCATCACAGGTCTTACCTGAGCCCCACCAGTCTCCATACAGCTCTGGTGTTTCCATAACCCTTCCTGTGGAAACAGAGGAAATGACGCTGTGTGTGCTGAGTACAGTACAAATGCAAAGAGGCTCACAGGTGAATATCTGATCCAGCTTTACATCAAGGCCAGGATTCAATCCCCATGTTTCCTCACTGTTCACACACAATAATGCAATGCAATATACAATGTAATGCAGAACATTTGGTCTTCACCTTCACAATTTGGCAAATTCAAAGTAAAAGCATTCAAGTAGCACTTTATACTTAAATTCTGAACCAAAATGAAGGACAAGTGTTGACTTTTGTGAATGGGGAGAGAAAATGCATAGTTAGTCACTTGTTGGACATTTACAAAAGGTTTATATGATAACTTATCTGGTCAATCATCTAAAATACTTAACGGTCAACAGTTAAGGGTCAAGCCGACTCAGAAAATTTCAAATTTAATTAATTGCTTGAAAAATGTCCACAATGTTTTATGGGTATTTCACAATATATTTCCTTTCCTGAACTGGCTGAATTGCAGGGTAATTGATCCCAACCCTGAAACAGAGGCATTTCAGTACTGCTGTTTCATTATGAGACACGTTCCTGTTCAGCACAGAGTTAATTCTGCCTTACCTGGAGTTTCCTCAACGTTTTCAGGTTCTGCTGGTAATAGCTGTTGTCCTTCTGTTTCAAAAGAAATGTTTCACAGATTTAATTTATCTAGTTTTACCAGCAGCACGCCTACATCTGAAGTTTATGAATATGAATACATCTGATTTTAATACACCTGTCATTGAGTACTGTATAGGCATACATTGTATAGATGTTAATTTTTTGGAGGAAACCTGCAGCTGCAGTGTTTTAAGTTCAGAGATAAAGTACCAGAGGGAGTGATGTCATCACCTGCAGCTCTAAGGCCAGAGTGAATAACATTTTTCTGCAGCTCACCATTTACTGCAGCTTCAGAGTCTCTCTCTCTCAGTCTTGTTTTTTCTACAATATAAGATATGAAATATTATTCATTACTCATCGTGCTTCACAGTAGCATCATCACAGTCATTACCATCATTTCTACAGCTTACCCCCAGATTGAGCTTCCATGTCCTCTTCATTTTGTCTTTCTACAATGTAAAAATATAATTTTTATTATTATTAGTCATGGGTATAGCAGCGCTAATGTGTAGGCTTTCAGTCCCACAGTATTGGAGAGCTTGTGCTCATTTTATGGAGACAACCGGAGTGCAGCCCTATTGACTCCAGTCCTGAGTAACTGCTCCAGAACCAGCAGGATCTGCATATGGATGCGTTTATTAATATCATTTCATGTGTTATTTGAAAAGACTCTTACTTTTGTAGTATTTCTTGTAGTAAAATAAAAGCAATCCCACAATGATGAAGAGGAGGAGGACAATGACTAGAGAAATAATGACAGAGGCGCTTCCTAAAAACATAAAGAAAAACAGAACATGTTAGAAAAATATAAAAGATAAAGCTCAACCATTTTTATCTGATTATTGAAAGATGTATATAAACATATTTCTGTATTTCTGACCTTAGAAGATGATTTATTTAGTTCCCTGTGTTAATGAAATGGCAGTTAATTTGAAGTTGACTGGTTGCTCAGCAACAGCTGTCTCAGCTGACAGTGCTGGGGATGATTGGGGTCAGTAGTAATCAATGTGCCTCAGTCATGTGTCAGAGACTGTGAGGTAGATGGGGTACATGAGCATTTAACCCCTAGTAGGACCCCAACAGTACCGTGAACAGGGCCTTTACCCAGTACTCTATGCTGTAGACCAGAGGGAGAAATTTGGGTGGAAGTCCCATGGAATTCACAGGATAGCACAGAAAAATAAACTGGTAACCCCAGGAGAACAGCAGAACATGAACAAATTGTAAATTGAGCAAGTGGGAAAAAAAATTGCAGTATGCTTAACTTAAGTTAAAAACTCTGGTTAAAAGCTTTAGACTACAGACCTGCATAGCAGCCAGAACAGCTATCCAAACCTGTGAACTGAGGATTAGGGCTGGACTACATAACAACTGGAACAGCTAACCAAACCTGTGAAATGAGCATTAGGGGTGGACTGTGGCAGCCAGGATGGCAGGCCTGTGCTCAGTCCCTACATCAGCTGAGTGGGCCTTACCTGGAGCAGGGAAGCAGCTCTTTACAGGAAAGTCTGTTCTGCTCTCACCCACAGGGTTGTGCAGCACACAGGTGTAGACTGCATCAGAGCTCTCTGCTGCCTCTATCTTCAGCTGGGACCCTGGCTGGGGCTCTATGGCAGGCCCCTCCCACCTGTACTGAGTGCTTGGTCTGTTGCCCCCAGAGCACAGCAGGGTTACTGAGGGGCCGTTCACTTGGCAGGTGACTGCTGGTTTACCTACAGCATCTACATGGAAAACAAAGGCTTGTGACCTCACAGCTAACTTTAGCATTGTCTTTCATGGATTAACACACCTGACCCACATGATCGAGTATGACTTATGATTGAGAATAGAGCCTGACCGATATATCGGTGTGGCCGATATATCGGCCATTATCTGACATTTTTGACAACATCGGGATCGCCAGTTATGCCGCCGATGTGTCCCGATATTTTAGTAAGTATAATAAACAAAAAACAATGATTATTTATCTGTACTTGTCTGTTCGAACGTTGTAATTGCTATTTACTAGAATTATCCAGTAGAGGGAGCTCTAATACAAGTGTGAACTGCAGCAGCTGACGCGCTACTTCTCTAATAAGACGTTTGACACTCGTGCCACTTCAAATATTCTCCACTGCAAGACTTGTCTGCACAGATTTCATTGCCGCAATAAAGGTATGTATATTTAGTGAAAGTTTTTAATTAAATGCGTTTATACGACCACTATGTTTATCAATCCTCATTATCAAGCGAGCGAGCTAGCTAACATATTTGGTTCACTTTAGCAAGCTAGCTGGCTAGCAATCATTTATGAAGTGGCAGTGAGCACATAAGCAGCGTAGGATCTAGGCCTACATTTCCAGAGGACATCGCTGTATTCTCAAATAAATAACCAGCCAAAATAAAATGGTGATTGAATGCATCACACATTTGTTTTTGTATCTGAGATAATGATATTAGCTACTATATGATGCTGTGTCAAGCGAGTGTGTCATCTAGTCACGCGTCATCGTAGCAAGCTAACCAGACAGTAAAAACGCAGAAAAACACTTCTAACGTGGATCATATAAGCCATGTTATCTAGTTTTGTCGTGATAACATGAGAGAAGGATTGCTTTTGGAGAAGTGAATCAACCAACAGTTAGCGCGGGTAACCTGCACGAAAGCGCATTGTAGTTTTTTTCACGTAGGCTATTTCATCCAGTCAATTTAATTTCATCTAACGTTACACTTGATTCACTCTTTAGCTCCGCTAGATAATGTCTTACTCTTTGAGACCATATAGTAGAAATAAAATAAGAAAATATAATTCATTTAACTTACTGAGAATATATAATAAGAAATAATGAGGCTGTGTCAATAGCTAATGCGTTTGAGCGAGTGTGTCATCTAGTCACGTGTCGGAGCGCATTGTAGTTATTTTCACCGCCTAATTCTTATGGACAGGGAAGCTGTCTAGATCGTCTTACTCTTTGAGATCATGTAGTAGGAATAAAATAAGAAAATATAATGAATGTACTGAGAATAGATACTAAGAAATAATAACAAATTAATAACAACAACAATAATAATAATATTCATAAAAATACATGTTTGAACCTGGAAAACTGATTTTTTTTAGATTAATTTTTTATAGATGGCTGGAAAAGAAAGGAGTAAAAGCAAGGTGTGGAGTTATTTTGATTTCACACACTTAAAGATGGTGTTAATACATATATTTAATTTAATACCATCTTTTACTTTTTTTTATCTAAAAAGTTCTTTGTGTGTTTATTTTTATTTGTTTGCCTATAAGTTAAATGTTCTTAAATATAAAAACTTTAATAAAATATACGTTTTTCAAATTGATTTGAAAATGTTGCACTTTTTGACAAAATATCGGTCAAAACATCGGTAATCGGTGGGCTAGGACTCTCCAAAATCGGAATCAGCATCGGACCCAAAAATCTGGCATCGGTCGGGCTCTAATTGAGAACTCTGTGAAACTACAGGTATAACTTCTGTGCCATTTAGCAATATTCACACTCATAACCGTGTGGTTACAGACCGACTTGTGAAGCGCTTTGAAATAATGTAAAATGCCATGCTTCTACCTGCTTGGACATACAAAAACATTTTTTATTGCCCCACAAAATGGTTGAAAGTGTATTTCAGTAGACAGTGTATATACTTTTTATAACATACAGCTAATTTTTTTTTGATGAAAGCCCACAATTACCTGGGATTTGGTCATTCAGTAGAAGGAAACTCACCAAACACTTTCACCATCTGATGATAGTACACCAGCTCTCCCTTGATCTGCAGCTCACCAACATACTCCCCACTGTCAGCCTCTGTGAGATGTGTGAGGGTCAGGGCTCCCGTTGTGAGGTCCAGGATCGTCCGTCCTTTAAACTGCCTGTATTCAACAACCTCCTTCTGGTAAAATTCAACCACCTTATGATGATTCCACTTCCACAAAATTTCCTCCAGGGGACCCTGAACATTAGGCTGTAGTGTGAAGTTCCCATTAGACTGGACAATGATCTCAGGCATGAAATCACCTGCAAGAAAGTATATTAATACAAATCATGAGAAATTTTTTATTTTTTTACTCTAATCTGAGCTAACAGGTTAGCAAGTATACAGATACAATAAATGAAGTTAGAGAAAAGATCAGTTAAGTTCCTTTGCTGGCACTAGTCCAGGACACCTGGCAAATATAACCCATTCATAATAGAATTTCATGGTTCATTATTTTGCTCAGGAAAATGAAAATGAGAGAGGGGGGCCTCCTTTAAATTGCAGTGATGAAATATTGATTTTACAAACATAAATACTGAGCACTCAAAAAAATCTGAAGAAAACCCGCGTCTGCACTGTCCAAAGAAGCTGGCTGAAAGGTGTCACACACCCACAAGTGCTTAACTGCTGCAGTTTCCAGGTAACTCCTCGTATTGTGATTTGCTTTGCACTGTGATTCTAAGCAAGCGGTTTTCCAAAGCAATGCTACCCATATTTTGCTACATTTGTTCAATGGACTCGTGCCAGTTTTCTCCTCTTGCATATCATATCGTATTTGGTCTTGAAATGTTGTGCCACATCAAAGATATGAATCTACAAAAGCCCAAGTGTATATAAAATCAATCGCATCACTTTAACCAGTGGATCACTGACAGATCTCCCCTTGCACTCTTCTCCACTAAAGCAGCAGGGCAGGGAGGAGCCTAATTTGTCCTTTGGATCCTGTAAGAAACCCCTTCCACACGCAGCGGAAGTATCTGAGTGGTGAAGGAACGCGTGTAGTCTCACCTGGTGCTACTAGAACAGGAGTAATTTAATGATATCTCAATTATCTGACTCCAAAATAATGTTTTAACATTTCCTCTGTCCTAACAGTTATGCATAGACTGAGGAGACCGCTTTCCGCCAGTAGTGTGGCTCTATACTGATCGCTGTCTATCATGGTAGGCGTGGACGTGCCTCTGGCTTGTGTAGCCTGCATAAATCCTGCTACAACACTAGTGTATAAGCAAGTGACTACAGGGTGCAGATGTCCTGAGTTCTGTGTGTATGTTAGGACCTTAAAACTACTAGGAGTGCAGATGTAAGCTTCAAAGAGGAATGCCAGGTCAAAATGAATATAGTTTATTGTACAGTGTGTTCAATAGTGGCAATTTACAGTAGTCCAAAAGTGTATAGTGAGATGACTATATGCATATAATGCCTAGGAGACCATGTTGATGAGTCTCCCTGAACCATTCCATGTTTCCCCTTGTATACCCAAAAGATAAAATCAAAACACCTAGTCATCAAATGAAGACTCAATCGTGACTAAACAGGACATCGATGATCCTGCATACACTATCTCTGTAAGCATACCACACCGGGTCCACCTTTGCATCTTGCTGGGCGCTGACCCATAGGTACCAAGATTTAGTCGGCACCCAGCACCCAGCACCAAAGACACCAACTTCTTCTGCATGACATCAGCTTTCCAACAATACAAAGCATGATTAGACTGTATTATGGAGACCCAAAGGTTCACATAACGCTGATCCAGTAGGATGTTTTCAGCACTATCTCTCACACCAGCCGACTCCCTCTCAGCACAGTAAACAGTCTATTTCACTCTGAGGGTCTGTTTTACTCTGGGTCACTATTTCACTCTGAGGCAGACTTCTGTGAGCTGCCCTACAGTCCACTACCAGCCAAATTACTAAAGGAACTCTGACTGGTATGGGGCATGCCTCTGCTTACCCTCGTTAACTGGCCTTGTTAGCTTCTGGTTTTGTACCCAACTCCTTGACAGTTTAGTTTCTGTCATCAAGGCCCTGGTGCAAAAGCCTAATTTTAAACCCCGAAATCCTAAAAAACTACAGCCCTAGCTCCATTCTCCTCTTCTAAAATACTTGAGAAGGCTGCAGCCAAACAGCTCAGCGCTTTGCTGAAGATGAATAATATTGATGAAAGCCTTCATGTTCATAACCCCATTGCAGCACAGAGACCAGATCTAATGACCTCCTTTTAGCCTCAGATCAGAAATCAACTCCTATACTCGTCTTAATTAATCTCAGCACAGCATTTGATTGAACAGGGCTGCCCAATCCTGATCCTGAAGATCTACCTTCCAGTATTTTTTAATTCCAACTCTAACGAACCACACCGCATTTATTAATTAGAGATGTCCTTCAGTTGCTAATTAGTAGAATCAAGCGTGCCAAATTAGGGCTGAAATGAAAACCTATAGGATGGAAGGACGGATCTCCAGGAACAGGATTGGGCTGCTCTGCTGCAGACCATGACATTCTTTTGCACACACTCAAGGAGTGTGTAGGAATTTGTGGGCAAGTACTCCAATGGGGCGACATAGCTCAGGAGGTAAGCCCGATTGTCTGGCAGTCAGAGGGTTGCCGGTTCAAACCCCACCCTGGGCATGTCTAAGTGTCCTTGAGCAAGACACCTAACCCCTAACTGCTCTGGCGAATGAGAGGCATCAATTGTAATGCGCTTTGGATAAAAGCGCTATATAAATGCAGTCCATTTACCATTTATTTTACCAATGATTGAGATCATACCTGACAGACAGATTTCAGTTTGTTCATGTTAATGATAAATCCTCAGACCACTGTAGGGTCCTACAGGGCTCTGTCCTTAGGTCTTTGCTGTTCTACAAACTTTTTTCATTTATTTATCACTTTTTACTGAAAAACATACATACAATGTACTGCCGCTGACTTACAAATCACTTTGTGGTCCAGCCCCCTCACACCTTTCCAACCTGCTCACACTGTATGTTCCCACACAAATTCTCCATTCCCAAGATTCAGGACTTCTTGTCCCCAAAATTAAAAAGAATTTCCTACAGAGCCTCTCTGCTGAGGAACTGTCAGCACGACCATGGCAGGGAAGCAGAGTCAGTCTGCACTTCTAAAACCAGGCATAAAACTCACCTCTTCCTCTTGCATTTTTATAAAATATATTTATTCTAAGTGTAACATATATTACACTAGGTGATATAAAAAAGTGTCATCTACGTCCTTCACGCCCATACATTTATATAATAAAGGGGATATATTTATAAAGGGGATTATCAAAGTGAACTACGAGATTACGAGGTTGAGTTCTGTTAGCAGAGCGAGGAGAAATAAATGGAAATTAGGTAAAAGCTAAATTCCGTAAAAGACATTAAGAACCATTTTTTTAACGCTGAGTGGAATAGCCTGCCATGCCACGTAATAGAAGCATGAACTTCGGGGATTTTCCAGACTGGGCTTGATACGGTGTTAGATACTATCTCGCCTGTAGGTAATCAGAGCCCTAGCTACAATTTAGTTAGGAAAATGGAGAACATTTTTGGGCTGAATGGCCTGTTCTCGTCATTGTGTTATGTTTTGTTTTTATCTCATATTTCGATATGTATATTTAGTATGTCGTCTATATAGTCCTACAGTCTGTCTCTGAAAATATGTTCACTCTCTGACTAGCATGCACCAGAATATTATATCTAAAAAAGACAGAAAGAGAAAAAACGAATTCACAGCTAGAAAGCTTCTGGGTAACGTCAGAAACTCGGTGATACGTAAAATACAAAACAGGTAGGGTCGTTCGTTTACAGCCTATACGGTTATTTTAGCCAACTGCATATTAATCTGATTTTAGCTCGATGGTTAAACATGCAACCTCTGAAAAAGATTCTGACTTTTAAATTGCACATATTTAACGAATAATTACCGAAGGGATTTAGGACAACCGTTCTTACCAAATGTGAAGTTCGCGAAGACAAATAACGCCGTAGTGATTCTGACGTGCCTGTGTGCCATTGCTCACCATCACACTGGGCTATTACACGGATTATTATGAGCACGTATCTCCGGAGAAGCATCGTGAAAGTGAAAGTGAAAGTGAAATCATATTTGATGTGAGTCGGCCGTGCCCTTAGCTGTTGGTATGTTAAACGATAGCAGAAGAATCCAAACAATGCTGCAAGCACAATACTTAGGGCGCCTGTACTCTGCATGAAATGTGTTAATGTATTGCAACATAAGACAACGTTAAATAAGTAATTAAATAAGTAAATAAATAAATAAACTCTATTATTCAAGGAAGATCGTGGGAAATTCACGCTTTGGATAAATGTTTAATCAAAATCAAAACAATTTTATTTGTATATTGCTTTTATATGTATCTTATAAATACAATGCCACGAAAAAGTATTTGCCCCATTCCTGATTTTCTCTATTATTGAATATTAGTCTGAATGGTTTCAGATCTTTAGACAAAAGGTAATATTAGACAAACGGAAACTGTGTTAACACAAATTACATTTTATAAAATGTAATATTGTCCACTATTTTTCACTTACCAGTTGAGATATGGACGCACTTATTCCAACGGCCGTAAATTTTTACAGAGAGATTTAAATTTCTGCCTGCTGATGAGGTCATTCTATATTTCTGCATGCTGAGGGGCAGGCGCAGCAGCTGCTGTGTAAAGTCGAGTCGCTATAGCTGTGTTTCCATATGTATGAAGTACCCTAAGGGTTGTGGAACAACTGGCTCCCCTCTTGGTCAGATGGAATAGACTCTCCATACAGTGTATACCTACTGTACATGAGAATTTCAAATAGATCACAATACAAAACAGGGCATGGAATATTATAGAATGATTTTTTTTTTTAATTCAATGACCCATAATGATTCAAAAAGAGGCCCTCAGTTTAATAGAAAATGCAATATCACAATAACAAACCCTACATGCCAGCCAGATCCCTCCGTTCTGCTACCTCAGGATGCCTGGCACCTCCCCCTCTTCGCACCTGCGCTTCCCAAACACGTCTCCTGTCTGTTCTGGCCCCACAATGGTGGAGTAACCTCCCCGTGGAGGTCAGAACAGCTGAGACACTGTGACCCACTTCAAGCGACGACTGAAGACTCATCTCTTCAGGCTGCACCTCTCCCCATCCCTCCCTACCTCCCTGTAAATGACTGTAAGCTTAGGGTTGTAACTAGGTAGCTGTTTTGTAGGTGATTTAGGTGCATTAACTGTCTTAACTACTGCTTGTATTGTTGCATGGACTGTGTTGTTGCTGTTCTCGTTTGGGTTAGTGTTAAACAGTTTAACCTTCAGTTAACCTTCAGTAACTTGGACCGGTACTTCTCTCTAGGGTTTTCGTCATACTTGTTCCTGGTTATGGTTATACACTTTGTTGTACATCGCTCTGGATAAGAGTTTCTGCCAAATGCCTGTAATGTAATGTAATGTAAAAATGATTCATTCTCAATGGGTTCTAATAACACATGGATCCATGTCTCTAATTTTGGGCTTCAGTATACACAAGTGACAGGGGCTCCACTGGTGCACATCACACACTATAATCTACAGATCATGAAAGAGAAATGAGCAGGATTAGCACAGAAACACCTCCATAGCTGGCCAAAAGGAATTAAATACAGAACAGAACACAATGGTGGGGTGTGGCAGCAATACGACTGGCTCCCCTGATAGAAAAGTGAAGATAATGAGATTATAGCTTCCACCACTAGCCATAAATAAAGTATAGCACCAGTTAGCTAGATTAGATAACAGACTTTCCTCAGGAGTTTATCTGCTATTTACATGGAAATTAGACACCAGAATATTGCAGGAATTACAAGGTATGAGCCGAATTTTAATTAGAGCTTCATATGACACATGCAGATTTACTAACACACACACACACACACAAAAACACAGACACAGAGCCCAAAACACATACTAGGTGCAGATGTATAAAGCAAACAAAGTAAATAAAAAGTGGAAGGGATCTGGTTAAATTCATACAATTTACACCAATTAAAAACCTGCTTGTGTCTTACGCACTGTAGCACCGCTCAGAGTTCAGTTTCAGTTCTTTAAATGATCTCCTGTGTTCTCAGGCTTAGGAGCTGCTTTTCCTGTGTCTGCAGTCTTTTCATCCTGTGTCATGTGACTCAGTGCCCCGCTCTCCTGTGTCTCTCCCTCCTGTGTGCTCTGGGACAGTCCTGCTCAAGGGTTTAAGGGTGTTTTAGGGGCTATAGAGGTTTAGGGGCTTTATAGGGGCTGTGGGGTTTGGGGGGCTTTTCTGGGAGGGACTTCACCCCTCTGTCCAGAGACTCCATCCTCTCCTCTCTCCCTCTCTTCTTCTCTTCCTCTGCCTCAGAGGTGCTGTTGGGCTCCAGATTTGGGCCTGATGTTGGGCTTTCCTCTGCACAGCAGGACTCCTCACTCGCCCCAGTGTGAGGGGGGGAACGGGCCGTGGTGTCTGGGAGTCCCTGGGCTGGATCAGCTGTGCTTAATGGCTCAGTGAGCGGGACACTTAGATTTTCCTCTGCTGATTTGGGGTCTATATCCTGATCTGAATCTGGTTTTGGGACACTTTTGTCCCCCCCCCCCCTCCTGCCTCACTACACTGGGCTGCCCCCCCATCGGTGTCTGGACCCCGTCTCAGAATATCCTCCTCTTCCTCTGGGCTGCTGGGGAGCTCCTGGGCTGGATCTGCTGTTGGGTTCTCAGCTCCTCCCCCTCCTTGCTGCTCACACAAAAAAATAACCTGTGCATTATTCTATCTTAAGTAATACAGTGTAATAAATTAAAAATATTCACCCTGAATTAATCTTTCTATGGAGAAATAAAATAAATCTACCTAAATAAATCTACCTGTAATTGTATCTGAGCAGCAAGAGCACCTGCACACAAGAGAATGAGCAGGAGCAGCTGCCTGAGTCTCACTGAGAATGTTACCTGCTGCTTCTCTGTACTTACCTGTCTGACTCTCCTGAATATCCTCCTCTTCCTCTGGGCTGCTGGGGAGCTCCTGGGCTGGATCTGCTGTTGGGTTCTCAGCTCCTTCCCCTCCTGCCCCACTGGGCTGAGCTCCGCCCCCATCACTACCTCCATCCTGCCCCCCCCCCCCCCCCCCCCCCCCTTCTCTCTGCCTTTGGTCTCCTGCTGTCTGATTGGCTCCAGTCTCATCAGTAGATTCTGCTGTTGCTGCTCTTTCTGTTTCCACTTCCTGGTCCTGACTGTACTGGAGCTGGTACTGGATGGGGGGAGAATTAGGGGAGCGGGGAGGAGAGGGGCTGGATGGCGCACTGTAGAAGGTCTCCTCTTCATTTCCTGTTTTGGGTGGAGCAGCAGGTGGAGACTCAGGAGTGCTGGACGGGACAGTGCCAGAGGAGGGGTGTTTAGAGTTCCCCCCCTCAGTCTCCACTCCTCTCTCTTCAGAATCTTCACCCTGATTTAGTGATTCTGTGGAGAAATGAAGCAAAATATCAAACTTGATGTAAAGGTTACCTGCCGCTTCACGCGAGGCGCCTATTTTTCACGCGAGGCGCGCGGCTCTCAGCAAAAATAGACTGAATAGAGCTGTTGATAGTCATATTGACATCATACCAGCAACATTACATAACTGACACCTTCCACTATAGTTTCAATGTCTAGGCTATATCTGAATATGTCACAGACATTAAAAAAATGTGAAGAGGGATTGCTGTATATTATTTATTTATTTATTATTATTATTATTATTATTATTATTATTATTATTATTTTACAATTGAGCACACGCTTCTTAACCTTATTCTGTCTAAACTAAATAAAAATTACATTTATAATGAAATGAAATCAAACTCAATGTAGAAAGATGGGGCTGGCAGAAGCAGCGCCGCAGCAGCAACGCTGGCGGTGTGGACACGCACATGCGTGCGAGCTGCAGCAGTTCAGTGAGGTAGCCGTCACGCACACGTGAGGTAAGCGGTGTGGCCCAGGCGTAAGAATTTTAAATGGAACTTCTTTTGGTCGTTGTGGGAGAATGGGTTGTTACATACTTGCTCCTGTTTGTTTGCCTCGCGTCTTTAAGGGTAAGTACGAGTTATCTTGTTTCTCGAAGCGGATACTTTTTGTTATTTACCGCTGCGGTTATTGATAAATGCATTTTATGTTATTAACGAAATTCGCTACTTTTATGTTCAGGCTGGTAACGTTTAATTTATTTTTCAGCATGTAATGTCTTTATATCAACGCGTGAGAATTTATAAGTGCAACTGTCACAACTTAGTTATTGCACATGTGTATTTCATAGCTTGTGATTTTGTGTAGATAGGTTGGTTTGCCATCACTCTGTTGGAACTTATTTGATTGTTTTAAGTTGTAAATCTGATACGGCGGCAGGCGTATTTCAGGCCATTTCATTTAGCCTACTATTGCGTGTTGGCTGACTCTTTGATTTGTAAATGACTGAGCATGTATATCACTGTTAAACATACTGTATACACAGCTTGAATTAAATAGTTGAATATTCACATTTTGTTTAGCATTTGGTTGTTTATTCGTTGTGATATTGAATGAATGAATAAGTTATTGTTTGTTAGAATACGCACGTGTTCCGGTCTGCCGTTTCAGCGTGCCGGTTAATACTAACCTATTGTTTATAAATGCTAAACTTTATTTCTTTGTATTCTGTCATTCATCTATATACTTTTCTTTATTCTGTAAAATATTGAATATAATTTGAAAACCAGTGAATATATTGTAAAATTGTTTTTTTTCTGCTTGTTTATATAGGTCCATGGTATAGCTACAAATTAACATGGTGTAAATTTAAACATGGATCAAATTCTTTATTGGTGGATTTAAATGCTCTAATTTGAACTGCCTTCAACACAGCCCAGCTTCCCCTACCACACATGCACACACCTCCCATACAGGTGTGCTGTTTTTCTGGGATATACCAACTTGTTAAACAGGTTACAGGTGTGTGAGATGACCCTGTGTGACTCTCAGAGAGCAGGTTACAGGTGTGTGAGATGACCTGTGTGACTCACAGAGAGCAGGTTTCAGGTGTGTGAGATGAACCTGTGTGACTCACAGAGAGCAAGTTACAGGTGTGTGAGATGACCTGTGTGACTCACAGAGAGCAAGTTACAGGTGTGTGAGATGAACCTGTGTGACTCACAGAGAGCAGGTTACAGGTGTGTGAGGTGACCTGTGTGACTCACAGAGAGCAGGTTACAGGTGTGTGAGATGAACCTGTGTGACTCTCAGAGAGCAGGTTACAGGTGTGTGAGATGAACCTGTGTGACTCTCAGAGAGCAGGTTACAGGTGTGTGAGATGAACCTGTGTGACTCACAGAGAGCAGGTTACAGGTGTGTGAGATGACCTGTGTGACTCACAGAGAGCAGATTCACAGACTGCATCTGCTTTTCATTCCAGATTTTCAGTGACTCTTCATCTGAGATTTTCAGTGGCCTACAAAATGGTTTATGATGTATTTGAACTGCAACCATGTAATTTTTTCTTACATGATGACAGCAACTTTAACTGGGTTGGGTTCACAACCAGAGGAAAGAGATCAGTTAAAGATGTTTAGCATAGGTACGCATTACATTCCATTACAGGCATTTAGCTGACGCTCTTACACACTTTTTTTAAGCGAATTACACACTTTTTACATAGCATTTACACTGCATCCATTTATACAGCTGGTGATATACTGAAGCAATGCAGGTTAAGTACTTTCCTCAAGGGTACATCGGCAGTGTCCTACCCAGGAATTGAACCCATTACCTTTCGATTACAAGCCCAGTTCCTTACCCACTATGCTACACTGTACGCCCAATACTGGTGGAAGTTCCAAAAGTTGGGCCATTCTGTAGAAGCAAACTCAACGATATTCCACCAGATTTCCCTTGATCTGCAGCTCACCAGCATACTCCCCACTGTCAGCCTCTGTGAGATGTGTGAGGGTCAAGGCTCCCGTTGTGAGGTCCAGGGTCGTCCGTCCTTTAAACTGCCTGTACTCATACACTTCAATCTGGTCAAATTCAACCACCTTATGATTATTCCACCTCCACAAAATTTCCTCCAGAGTACCCTGAACATTTGGCTGTAGTGTGAAGTTCCCATTAGACTGGACAATCATCTCAGGCGTGACATCACCTGAAAGAAAGTATATTAATACAAATCATGAGCAATGTTTTATTTTTTTACTCTAATCTGAGCTAACAGGTTAGAAAGTATACAGTTACAGTAAATTAAGTTAGAGAAAATCCCAGTTAAGTTCCTTTGCTGGCACTAGTCCAGGACACCTGACAAATATAACCCATTCATAATGGAATTTTATGGTTCATTATTTTGCTTAGGGAAATGCTTTATTTATTTTTGTGACCTAAATGTAATGAGACAGGGGGCCTCCTTTAAATTGCAGGGATCAGATATTGATTTTACAAACATAAATACTGAGCACTCAAAAAAATCTGAAGAAAACCAGCCTCTGCCCTGTCCAAAGAAGCTGGCTGAAAGGTGTCACACACCCACAAGTGCTTAACTGCTTCAGTTTTCAGGTAACTCCTCGTGTTGTGATTTACTTTGCACTGTGAGTCTAAGCAAGCGGTTTTCCAAAGCAATGCTTCCCATATTTTGCTACATTTGTTCAATGGACTAGTGCCACTTTTCTCCTCTTGCATATCATATCGTATTTGGACTTTAAATGTTGCGCCACATCAAAGACACAAATCTGTAAAAGTCCAAGTGTATATAAAATCAATGGCATCACTTTAACCAGTGGATCACTGACAGATCTCCCCTTGCACTCTTCTCCACTGAAGCAGCAGGGCAGGGAGGAGCCTAATTTGTCCTTTGGATCCTGTAAGAAACCCCTTCCACACGCAGCGGAAGTATCTGATTGGTGAAGGAACGCATGTAGTCTCACCTGGTGCTACTAGAACAGGAGTAATTTAATGATATCTCTATTATCTGACTCCAAAATAATGTTTTAACATTTCCTCTGTGCCAACAGTTATGCATAGACTGAGGAGACTGCTTTCCGCCAGTAGTGTGGCTCCATACCGATCGCTGTCTATCATGGTAGGCGTGGACGTGCCTCTGGCTTGTGTAGCCTGCATAAATCCTGCTACAACACTAGTGTATGAGCAAGTGACTACAGGGTGCAGATGTCCTGAGTTCTGTGTGTATGCTAGGACCTTAAAACTACGAGGTGTGCAGATGTAAGCTTCAAAGAGGAATGCCAGGTCAAAATGAATGTAGTTTATTGTACAGTGTGTTCAATAGTGGCAATATACAGTAGTCCAAAAGTATGTGTATAGTGAGATGGCTATATGCATATGATGCAAAGGAGACCATGTTGATGAGTCTCCCTGAACCATTCCATGTTTCCCCTTGTATACCCAAAAGATAAAATCAAAACACCAAATCATCAAATAAATACTCAATCATGACTGAACAGGACATCGATGATCCTGCGTACACTATCTCTGTAAGCATGCCGCACCGGGTCCACCTTTGCATCTGGCTGAGCGCTGACCCATAGGTACCAAGATTTAGTCGGCACCCAGCACCCAGCACCCAGCACCAAAGACACCAACTTCTATTTTACTCTGAGGCAGACTTCTGTGAGCTGCCCTACAGTCCACTACCAGCCAAATTACTAAAGGAACTGTGACTGGTATGGGGCGTGCCTGTGCTTAACCTCCTTAGCTGGCCTTGTTAGCCTCAGGTTTTGTACCCAACCCCTTGACAGTTTAGCTTCTGTCATCAAGCCCCTGGTGCAAAAGCCTAATTTTAAACCCTGAAATCCTAAAAAACTACAGACCTACCTCCATTCTCCTCTTCTAAAATACTTGAAGGCTGCAGCCAAACAGCTCAGTGCTTTGCTGAAGATGAATAATATTGATGAAAGCCTTCATGTTCATAACCCCATTGCAGCACAGAGACCAGATCTAATGACCTCCTTTTAGCCTCAGATCAGAAAACTCCTATACTCCTCTTAATCTCAGAACAACATTTGATTGTGTAGAACAGGGCTGCCCAATCCTGATCCTGAAAGTCTACCTTCCAGTATTTTTTAATTCCAACCCTAACAAGCCACATCATAAGAATTAGAGATGTATTTCAGTTGCTAATTAGTAGAATCAAGTGTGCTGAATTAGGGTTAACATTTTATTCTATTTATTTAAGCATTATTTAACCAGGAAAACCCCATTGAGATTGAAATCTCTTTTGCAAGGGGGACTTGCCATGAAAAACAAAGTTACCCAACAAGACTTATACCTAACAAAATGTACAAACATCAAATGTGGGATGAGACAGAGGTGTAACAATAATTAAAAGGAGAGAAGAGGTTAAAAGCAGGAGCGTACTTCGGTCACAGAGTCATAAGTTGAAATTGAAACCTATAGGATGGAAGGATGGATCTCCAGGAACAGGACTGGGCAGCTCTGCTGCAGACCATGACATTCTTTGGCACACACACAAGAATTTGCAGGCAAGTACTCCAATGATTGAGATCATACCTGCCAGACAGATTTCAGTTTGTTCATGTTAATGATAAATCCTCAGACCACTGTAGGGTCAAATGCGGGGTCCCATAGGGCTCTGTCCTTAGGTCTTTGCTGTTCGACATTCTACCTTTTTCATTTATTTATCACTTGTTACTTAAAAACATACATACAATGTACTGCCGCTGAATTACAAATCACTTTGTGGTCCAGCCCCCTCAAACCTTTCCAACCTGCTCACACTGTATGTTCCCACACAAATTCTCCATTCCCAAGATTCAGGACATCTTGTCCCCAAAATTAATAAAACAAACAGTACACGGCAAAGCTTTTTTCATACAGAGCCCCTCTGCTGAGGAACTGTCAGCCCGACCATGTCAGGGAAGCAGAGTCAGTCTGCACTTTAAAAACCAGGCTTAAAACTCACCTCTTCCTCTTGCATTTTTATAAAACATATTTTTTTCTGCGTTTTAATCCTGTGGTTTTGCATGCTTGTTTTTAAACTATATTTGTATTTTGTAATATTGTTTCGTACAGTGTAGTGACCACTGGGTTAAATTCACTTTAAAATCCAATTTAAACTTGATGTTTGCAAACGACACACCCCATTTTACCCATGATCTGCCCATTACTAATGTTTTACAGAACAACGTTAGAATGTGAAGCCTGAGTTGACGGATACCGACAGCCTACAGACGCAGCTAGCATCTGCACATCCCTCCTGTCTACACCCATCGTTCTAAATTTAACATAGGGCCTATATTACACTAGGTGAAATAAAATAAAAACGTCTCGTTTAAGTCTTTTACGCCCATGTTGCTGTAACCTAATCGGTCTCAATCTGTTTACCTATGATGGCAATTCGTTCTGACAAATCATTAACTCGCGGAGCGGTTTCTGTTTCCGGATATCATGTATGTGGCAACATGTATGTTTACTGTGTCGTTTACATGCAGTCCGTGTCTCTGTGATAGTGTTCACTCGTTGAGCGTTCGCCGGAATATAGACCTAATATTTAAAAAAACAAAACAAAAAAACAAACAAACAAAAACGAATTTACAGCTAGAAAGTTCCATGGTACTATCAGAAACTCGATAACAAGTCAAAGCTTCCACTCATAACAGGTAGGATCGCTCAACACTGTCCGCAGCGTCCGCGGTCAGAGGCTCTTCCTCAGGCAGAAATCACAGCGGATTATAACCGCTTTTACCGTAAGAGCAGTGCAGTGGAACAGAGTCGAGTTCAGCGAATTCGGCTCGTAGTTTACAGCCTATGTCGTTATTTTACTTTATATAGATGCATTTGGCATATGAACTAGATAATTAAATGTTACCTCTGAAAAAGGTTCTGACGTAAAACACACAGAACGGATAATTACCGAAACGATTTAGGAAAACAGTTCTCACCAAATTTGAGGTTCGCGAAGATAAATAATGCCGTTGTGATTCTGAAGTGCTTGTCTGCCATTGCTCACCTTCATAGTGGACTTTGGATTTATGAACACACCTTAGTGGGAAGTACCGAATTATAAAGTGAAAGCGCGTTGTCCACAGCCCTTATTTGTTATAACCGTGTAAATAGCAGAAGAATCCAAATAATATCCACAACAAGCCCAATACTTAACAGCGCCGGTTTAATATTTGCATTGAAAAATTGGAATGTATTGTAACATAAAGGCAAACTTAAATAAGTCAATAAATAAATACACTATATTATATGTTACAATGAAGATCATAGGGTATTCGATACACGTTGAATAAAAATAAAAATTATTTTTATTTGTAAAGCGCTTTGTCTATTATTAATATTTGTCAAACTGCATGGTTTCAGATCTTTACACAAAACGTAATTTTAGACAAATGGAAGCTGAGTAAAAACAAAATTTTTTTTAATTTATTTAATGAAAACAGTTTCAAACACCCATATGTGAAAAAGGAATTGCTCTCTTAATTATTCAGTCAACCAATTAACCAAATTTAATTGAGAATCAGATTCAGCTGATTGAACACAGCCAGGCTTGATTGCAGCCAGCCCTGTTGAATCTAAACTCATATTGAACCTTACCATCAGAGTGAAGTAGTCACCACAAAGTTTCTACAAGCACACTATGCCACAATCAAAGGAAATCAAAGGAGATGAGAAAAAAGTTGTTGAAATATATCAGTCCGAAAAGTTTACAAAGCCATTTCTAAGGCTCTGGGACTTCGCCTAAATACAATGAGAGCGATTATCTCCAAATGGAGAACCCTTGGAACACTGGTGAATCTTCCCAGGAGTGACCAGCTGGCCAAAATTTCTCCAAGGGTGCAGTGACAACTCATTAAGGAAGTCCCAAAAGATCCCAGAAGAACATCCAAAGAACTACAGGCCTCTCTAGCCTCAGCTAAGGTCAGTGTTCATGACTTCACAATAAGACAGAGACTGGGCAAAAATGGGATTCATGGGAGAGGAGCAAGGTAGAAGCCACTGCTATCCAAGGGAAACATCATTGTTGGTCTTACATTTGCAAAAAAATGCACCTGGATAATCTCCAAGCCTTTTGGGATAATGTTTTATAGGCAGATCAGTCAAAGGTGGAACTTTTTGGACAACAAGGGTCCCATTATGTGTGGCCTAAAGTAAATACAGCATTTCACAGTCAGATCATCGTACCAACAGCCAAACATGATGGTGGTAGTGCGATGGTGTGTGGATAATTTTCTGCCTTGGGACCTGGACGACTTGCCATTATATAAGGAACCATGAATTCTGCTCTATACCAGAAAATACTTGAGAATGGAGAATGACCCGTCTTCTGTTTGTGAGCTGAAGCATAATTGGGTTATGGAACAAAACAATGATACACAACATAAAAGCAAGTCCACATCTGCATGGCTGAAAATTTAAATTTTTGGAGTGGCCTTGTCAAAGATTTGACTTGAACCAAATAGAGATTCTGTGGCAGGACCTAAAACGAGTAGTTCATGCTCGAAAACCTAACAATTTGTCCTCAATTAAAGCAGTTCTGCAAGGAAGAGTGAGCAAAAATTCCTCCACAGGAATTTGAAAGACCGATATCAAATTACAGGAAGTGTTTGGCTGCAGTTATTGCTGCTAATTGCGGTGCGACCAGTTATTAAGTTTAAAGTGGCAATTACTTTTTCACATGGATGATATGGGTGTTTGGTTACTTTTTTCATTAAATAAATGAAGTAATTTAAATGTGTTTTGTGTTTACTCAAGTTCCCTTTGTCAAATATTATGCATTAAAATATGCATTAATAAATAAAATGAGGTCGCTGTACTTTTAAGTGAGAAAAATGAAATATGCTGTTTCTTCTGATGGGCATGCTCCAAAATATTCAGACCTCCAATAACAGTGCTTCATTTGAACACCCAAGCCACCCACTGTACTTCATCCAAGAACTATAAACACTAGCACACACATACGCACACACATGCACACACACACGCATGCAGACACACACACATGCATATGCGAACGTGCGCACACATGCAGACACACACATGCACCCACACGTGGATACACGCACCCACACACACACCCACACAGACACACACACACGCACCCACACGCACAGACACACACACACACACACACACACACACACACGCACAGACACACACACACACACACACACACAGACAAACACACATGGTTATATTTCCAGGCACATTTAGGTTGTTGTTTAGGCCTGTAATGTTATGACTGCAGCGGCCATGTTTGGTCTTCAATTAAAATCTGAATAGCAATTACAGTATGTCACCACTAGATGGGAGTGTTGGCAGAGATTGGCACTTAGCAGCTGTGCAGTCTGATTTTCCAAAAAAAAAAAAAAAAAACCTCCTCATGGAGACTGCCACTGCACGATATAGCATTCTGGAGCAGTCTTGACTGCGTAGGGATTATCAGTGCAGTGAAAGTCAAAAACCACACATTAAAAAAGCATCTGCTTTACCTGAATAAGAACATTGAATTTTTTTGTATTGAAACACGTATTTGCTATTTCATGTTTGATTTTTGGTGGGATTGAACAAATCAGTTGCTGTTTACATTATATATTACTCCCCATTTTGGACATGGACTCAAAATCAATGCATTCCTTGTGACCCACTTCGCAGGCATTGTTTGGTTTATGCCCCTTGCCCGTTGTGTCAAAGCCTATTTCCTGTCTATTTTAACTGCAGCCCTGTCTCATTCTCTCTGACTCTGACTGGACTCCATGTGTTTGTGATCAATGAGCCAGATGTGAGCATCATCCTGAATGCAGGAATCCTGTTCTGCCTCTAGCATGTATCAGAGGAACAATCATATAGAGAAACAATCATATCTCCAGTGCTTTCTGAAGGTATTCGGCTCCTTAGAACCTTCTCATCTGCATGAGGGGGCTGTGGTGTGGAGCTGTGTGAGGGGGCTGTGGTGTGGAGCTGTATGAGGGGGCTATGGTGTGGAGCTGCGTGAGGGGGCTGTGGTGTGGAGCTCCGTGAGGGGGCTGTGGTGTGGAGCTGCATGAAAGGGCAGTGGTGTGGCGCTGCGTGAGGGGGCTGTGGTGTGGAGCTGCATGAGGGACCTGTGGTGTGGAGCTGCGTGAGAGGGCTCATTTGGAGCTGAATGAGTGGGCTGTGGTGTGGAGCTGCGTGAGGGGGCTGTGGTGTGGAGCTGCGTGAGGGGCCTGTGGTGTAGAGCTGCGTGAGAGGGCTCGTTTGGAGCTGAATGATTGGGCTGTGGTGTGGAGCTGCATGAGGGGGCTGTGGTGTGGAGATGTGTGAGTGGGCTGTGGTGTGGAACTGCGTGAGGGGGCTGTGGTGTGGAGATGTGTGAGAGGGCTGTGGTGAGGAGCTGCGTGAGGGGGCTGTGGTGTGGAGCTGCATGAGGGGGCTGTGGTGTGGAGCTGTGTGAGGGGGCTGTGGTGTGGAGCTGCGTGAGGGGCTGTGGTGTGGAGCTGCGTGAGGGGCCTGTGGTGTGGAGCTGCGTGAGAGGGCAGGTTTGGAGCTGAATGAGTGGGCTGTGGTGTGGAGCTGCGTGAGGGGGGTGTGGTGTGGAGATGCGTGAGTGGGCTGTGGTGAGGAGGCTGTGGTGTGGAGATGTGTGAGGGGGCTGTGGTGAGGAGCTGCGTGAGGGGGCTGTGGTGTGGAGCTGCGTGAGGGGGCTGTGGTGTGGAGCTGCTCGAGGGGGCTGTGGTGTGGAGCTGCTCGAGGGGGCTGTGGTGTGGAGCTGCGTGAGGGGCCTGTGGTGTGGAGCTGCGTGAGTGGGCTGGTTTTGAGCTGCGTGAGTGGGCTGTGGTGTGGAACTGCGTGAGGGGGCTGTGGTGTGGAGATGTGTGAGGGGGCTGTGGTGTGGAGCTGCGCCAGGTGGCTGTGGTTTGGAACTGCGTGGGGGGTTGTGGTGCGAAGCTGCATGAGGGGGCTATGGTGTGGAACTGCATGAGGGGGCTGTGGTTTGAAGCTGCATGAGGGGGCTGTGGTGTGGAGATGTGAGTGGGCTGTGGTGAGGAGCTGCGTGAGGGAGCTGTGGTGTAGAGCTGCATGGGGGGCCTGTAGTGTGGAGCTACGTGAGGGAGCTGTGGTTCGGATCTGCATGAGGGGGCTGTGGTTCGAAGCTGCATGAGGGGGCTGTGGTGTGGAGCTGCATGGGGGGTTGTGGTTCAAAGCTGCATGAGGGGGCTGTGACTCGGAGCTGCATGAGGGGGCTGTGGTTCGAAGCTGCATGAGGGGGCTGTTGTGTGGAGCTGCATAAGGGGGCTGTGGTTCAAAGCTGCATGAGGGGGCTGTGGTGTGGAGCTCCACACACCTGCCAGGTTCTCAGGGGTGCAGCAGAGTGTCCACTATTTTCACTAAGCAGGAGTGATGAGGGCTCGCGTATTACAGTGAGATTTAAATTACTGCTTGCCTAAATCCACCGGTGAGTGAGACGACATCGATGAGTGAAGGTGCTCGTCATAGCACTAATCTGGCCTGTGTGCAGGGCCTACTGAAGCTAGACAGCGCTGTGTTCTGCAGCTGGGATGTACAGAGGATGGCAAGACAGAGCGGAGGGTCTTTGGGCTTTATGTGGTCAAAAGGCATGAAGTACAGGTAGGGTTGTGGAACAACTGGCTCCCCTATTGGTCAGATGGAACAGACTTTCCATACAGTGTATACCTACTGTACATGAGAATAACAAAATACATTTCAAATAGATAACAATACAAAACAAGGCATGGAATATTATAGATTGAATAAAAATAAAATAATAATTCAATGATATAAGACCCATAATGATTCCAAAAGAGCCCTCAATTTAATAGAAAATACAATACCCACAATAACAAACGATTTATTCTCAACTGGTTCTGCTAATACACAGATTCATCTTCATAATTGTGGGCTTCAGTATATAAAAGTGACATGGACCACACTAGTGCACATCACACACTATAATCTACAGATCATGAAAGAGAAATGAGAAGGATTAGCACAGAAACACCTCTGTAGCTGGCCAAAAGGAGTTAAATACAGAACAGAACACAGTGGTGGGGTGTGGCAGCAATACGACTGGCTCCCCTGATAAAAAAGTGAAAATAAATTATAGCTGCTGCTGGCAGCCAAAAACAGTATAGCACCAGTTAGCTAGATTAGATAACATACTTTCATCAAGATTTTATCTACTATTTACATGGAAATTAGACACCAAATATTGCCGGAATTACAGGGTATGAATTTGATATTAATTAGAACTTCATATGACAGATGCAGATTTACTAACACACACACACACACACACACACAGAACGCAAAACTCATCCCAGGAGCAGATGTATAAAGCAAACTAAGTAAATTAAAAAAGGAAGGGATCTGGTTAAATTCATACAATTTACATCCATTAAAAAAAACCTGCTTGTGTCTTACACCGCTCAGAGTTCAGTTTCAGCTCTTTAAATGATCTCCTGTGTTCTCAGGCTTAGGAGCTGCTTCTCCTGTGTCTGCAGTCTTTTCATCCTGTGTCATATGACTCAGTGCCCTGCTCTCCTGCGTCTCTCCCTCCTGTGTGCTCTGGGACAGTCCTGCTCAAGGGTTTAAGGGTGTTTTAGGGGCTATAGAGGTTTAGGGGTTTTATAGGGGCTGTAGGGTTTCAGGGGCTTTTCTGGGGGGGACTTCACCCCTCTCCTGTGACTCCGTCCTCTCCTCTCTCCCTATTCCTCTGCCTTAGAGGTGCTGCTGGGCTCCAGATTTGGGCCTGATGTTGGGCTTTCCTCTGCACAGCAGGACCCCTCACTCGCCCCAGTGTGAGGGGGGGAAGGGGCCGTGATGTCTGGGAGTCCCTGGGCTGGATCAGCTGTGCTTAATGGCTCAGTGAGCGGGACACTTAGATTTTCCTTTGCTGATGTGGGGTCTATATCCTGATCTGAATCTGGTTTTGGGACTCTTTCGTCTCCTCCCCCTCCTGCCCCACTGGACTGAGCTCCGCCCCCATCGGTGTCTGGACCCCGTTTCAGAATATCCTCCTCTTCCTCTGGGCTGCTGGGGAGCTCCTGGGCTGGATCTGCTGTTGGGTTCTCAGCTCCTCCCCCTCCTGCCCCACTGAGCTGAGCCCCGCCCCCATCACTACCTCCATCCTGCCCCCCCCTCTTCTCTCTCTGCCTCTGGGCTCCTGCTGTCTGATTGGCTCCAGTCTCATCAGTAGATTCTGCTGCTGCTGCTCTTTCTGTTTCCACTTCCTGGTCCTGACTCTGTACTGGAGCTGGTGCTGGATGGGGGGGAGATTTAGGGGGATGGGGAAGAGAGGGGCTGGATGGGGGACTGTGGAAGGTCTCCTCTTCATTTTCTGTTTTGGGTGGAGCAGCAGGTGGAGACTCAGGAGTGCTGGATGGGACAGTGCCAGAGGAGGGGTGTTTAGAGTTCCCCCCCTCAGTCTCCACTCCTCTCTCTTCAGAATCTTCACCCTGATTTAGTGATTCTGTGGAGAAATGAAATTAAATATTAAATCTGATGTAAAGCAAGTAACTGTATGGCAGGTTACCTGCTGCTTCTCTGTACTTACCCGTCTGACTCTCCTCCTGTGAAATTCCAGCACTCCCATCAGTCCCTTTGTGCTGCTCAGTCAGTGCTGTCTTCTGATGCTCATCATGGGTCTTACCTGGCCTCCACCCACTTTCAAAAAGCTTTACTCTATCCTGAACTTTTAGTGTAGAAACAGAGGAAATAAGGTTGCGTGTGCTGAGTACAGTACAAATGCCAGGAGGCTCACAGGTGAATATCTGATCCTGCTTTACATCAAGGCCAGGATTCAATCCCCATTTGTTCTTACTGCTCACACATAATTTTGCATGGGTTATTTTTTTATCTTAACCAATACAGTTTAATAAATTCAAAATATTCTCCCGGAATTAATCTTTCTATGGAGAAATGAAATAAATCTACCTGTAAATGTATCTGAGCAGCAAGTGCACCGGCACACAAGAGAATGAGCAGGAGCAGCTGCCTGAGTCTCTCACTGAGAATGTTACCTGCTGCTTCTCTGTACTTACATGTCTGACTGTCCTCCTGTGAAATTCCAGCACTCCCATCAGTCCCTTTGTGCTGCTCAGTCAGTGCCGTTTTCTGACGGTTATCATGGGTCTTAAATGGGTTAAGCCTGCCTGCAATCCGCTTTACTGCAGAAACAGAGGAAATAACGTACATTTTTCTGTACCTATAGGGTACCACCCCAGTGACACGTTTGTAGATTTTTAGACACCTTTAGGTATGCTTCTTTCTGAAAGTGTACTTTATTTATTGCTGTAGTCTATCCCAGCTAAAATACATTCTGTACTTAGTGTACTATTCCCTCATTCTCACCATGTTCTCCTGCTCTCTCATTCTCTCTCTCTCTCTGTCTCTCACACACACAAGGTATTTGAACAGCAGAGAATGAGCAGGAGCAGCTGCCTGAGTCTCTCACTTGAGAATGTTACCTGCTGCTTCTCTGTACTTACCTGTCTGAGTCTCCTGAATATCCTCCTCTCCCTTTGGGCTGCTGGGGAGCTCCTGGGCTGGATCTGCTGTTGGGTTCTCAGCTCCTCCCCCTTCTGCCCCACTGGACTGAGCTCCGCCCCCATCACTACCTCCATCCTGCCCCTCCCTCTTCTCTCTCTCCCTCTGGGCTCCTGCTCTCTGATTGGCTCCAGTCTCATCAGTAGATTCTGCTGCTGCTGCTACTCCTTCCATTCCCTCTTCCTGGTCCTGACTCTGTACTGGAGCTGGTGTTGGAGCGGGGGGAGATTTAGGGCGGTGGGGAGGAGAGGGGCTGGATGGGGGACTGTGGAAGGTCTCCTCTTCATTTCCTGTTTTGGGTGGAGCAGCAGGTGGAGACTCAGGAGCGCTGAACGGGACAGTGCCAGAGGAGGGGTGTTTAGAGTCCCCCCCCTCAGTCTCCACTCCACTCTTTTCAGAATCTTCAGCCTGATTTAGTGATCCTGTGCAGAAATGAAATATAATATTAAATATAAAACCTGATGTAAAGCAGGTGACTGACTGGCAGGTTACCTGCTGCTTCTCTGTACTTACCTGTCTGACTCTCCTCCTGTGAAATTCCAGCACTCCCATCAGTCTCTTTGTGCTGCTCAGTCAGTGCTGTCTTCTGATGCTCATCATGGGTCTTACCTGGCCTCCACCCACTTTCAAAAAGCTTTACTCTATCCTGAACTTTTAGTGTAGAAACAGAGGAAATAAGGTTGCGTGTGCTGAGTACAGTACAAATGCCAGGAGGCTCACACGTGAATATCTGATCCTGCTTTACATCAAGGCCAGGATTCAATCCCCATTTGTTCTTACTGCTCACACAGAATAATGCAAGGGTTATTTTTTTATCTTAACCAATACATTTTAATAAATTCAAAATATTCTCCCTGAATTAATCTTTCTATGGAGAAATGAAATAAATCTACCTGTAAATGTATCTGAGCAGCAAGAGCACCGGCACACACGAGAATGAGCAGGAGCAGCTGCCTGAGTCTCTCACTTGAGAATGTTACCTGCTGCTTCTCTGTACTTACCTCTCTGACTCCCCGCCTGTGAAATTCCAGCACTCCCACCAGTCTCTTTGTGCTGCTCAGTCAGTGCTGTCTTCTGATGCTCATCCTGGGTCTTAACTTGGCTTTTCCCACATTCAAAAAGCTTTACTCTATCCCGAACTTTTACTGCCGAAACAGAGGAAATAAGGCTGTGTGTGCTGAGTACAGTACAAATGCAAGGAGGCTCACAGGTGAATATCTGATCCTGCTTTATATCAAGGCCAGGATTCAATCCCCATGTTTCCTCACTGTTCACACACAATAATGCATGTAATGCAGTTATATTTGGTCTTCACTTTCACAATTTGGCAAATTCAAAGTAAATGTTTAACACTTCATACTTAAATTCTGACCCAAAGCTAAGGACAAGTGTTCACTTTTGTGAATGGGGATAGAAAATGTATAGATTAGTCACTTGTTGGACATTTACAAAAGGTTTATACAATAAATTATCTTGTCAATCATCTAAAATACTTAATGGTCAACAGTTAAGGGTCAAGCCGACTCAAGAAATTTCTAATCTAATTCATGGCTTGAAAAATGTCCACAATGTTTTATGGGTATTTTGTAATTTATTTCCTTTCCTGAACTGACTGAACTGCAGGGTAATTGATCCCAACCCTGAAACAGAGGCATTTCAGTACTGCTGTTTCATTATGAGACATGTTTCTGTTCAGAGTTAATTCTGCCTTACCTGGAGTTTCCTCAACGTTTTCAGGGTCTGCTGGTAATAGCTGTTGTCTTTCTGTTTCAAAAGAAATGTTTCACAGATTTAGTTTATTATCTAGTTTTACCAGCAGCATGCCTACTTCTGAAGTTTATGAATATGAATATATCTGATTTGAATACATTTGTCATTGAGTGCTGTATAGGCATACATTGTATAGATGTTAAGTTTTTGGAGGAAACCTGCAGCTGCAGGGTTTTAAGTTCGGAGATAAAGTACCAGAGGGAGTGATGTCATCACCTGCAGCTCTAAGGCCAGAGTGAATAACACTGTTCTGCAGCTCACCCTTTACTGCAGCTTCAGAGTCTCTCTCTCTCAGTCTTGTCTTTTCTACAGTATAAGATATGAAATATTATTCATTACTCATCGTGCTTCACAGTAGCATAATCATAGTCACCACCATCATTTCTACAACTTAGCCCAGATTGAGCTTCCATGTCCTCTTCATTTTGTCTTTCTACAATGTAAAATATGATTTTTATTATTATTAGTCCTGGGTGTAGAAGCGTTAATGTATGAGCATTCAGACCCACAGTATTGAAGAGCTTGTGCTCATTTTATGGAGACAACAGGAGTGCAGCCCTACTGAACTGCATTGCTTCAGCATATATCCAGCTGTATAAATGGATACAATGTAAAAATGCTTTGTAAAAAGTTGTGTAAGTCGCTCTGGATAAGAGCGTCTGCTAAATGCCTGTAATGTAATGTAATGTAATGAATCCAGTCCTGAGTAACTGCTCCAGAAACAGCAGGATCTGCATATGGATGTGTTTATTAATATCATTTAAAGTGTTATTTGAAAAGACTCTTACTTTTGTAGCATTTCTTGTAGTAAAATAAAAGCAGTCCCACAATGATGATGAGGAGGAGGAGGACGAGGACTACAGAAATAATGAGAGAGGCGCTTCCTAAAAACAAAGAAAAACAGAGCATGTTAGAAAAATATAAAAGACAAAGCTCAACCATTTTGATCTGACTATTGAAAGATGTATATAAATATATTTCTCTGTGTATATATTTCTGACTTCAGAAGATGATTTATTTAGCTCCCTGTGTTAATGAAATGGCAGTTAATTTGAAGTTGACGGGTTGCTCAGCAACAGCTGTCTCAGCTGACAGTGCTGGGGATGATTGGGGTCAGTAGTAATCAATGTGCCCCAGTCATGTTTCAGAGACTGTGGGGTAGATGGGGCAACTGAGCATTTAACCCCTAGTAGGACCCCGACAGTACCGTGAACAGGGTCTTTACCCAGTACTCTATGATGTAGACCAGAGGATGAAATTTGGGTGGAAGTCCCATGGAATTCACAGGATCCACAGGACAGCACAGAAAATTCAGCAGAGGCTTGTAACCCCAGGGAAACGGCAGAATATGAGGAACTTTTTAATTAAGTGAGAGGGAAACAAATAATTTCACACAGGCAAGACATAAAGGGTCAACTGCATTTCAGCTGGAACAGCTATCCAAACCTGTGAAATGAGAATTAGGGGTGGACTACATAACAACTGGAACAGCTACCCAAACCTGTGAAATGAGGATTAGGGCTGGACTGTGGCAGCCAGGATGGCAGGCCTGTGCTCAGTCCCTACATCAGCTGAGTGGGCCTTACCTGGAGCAGGGAAGCAGCTCTTTACAGGAAAGTCTGTTCTGCTCTCACCCACAGGGTTGTGCAGCACACAGGTGTAGATTGCATCAGAGCTCTCTGCTGCCTCTATCTTCAGCTGGGACCCTGGCTGGGGCTCTATGGCAGGCCCCTCCCACCTGTACTGAGTGCTTGGTCTGTCGCCCCCAGAGCACAGCAGGGTTACTGAGGAGCCGTTCACTTGGCAGGTGACTGCTGGTTTACCTACAGCATCCACATAGAGAACAAAGGCTTGTGACCTCACAGCTAACTTTAGCATTGTCTTTCATGGATTAACACACCTGACCCACATGATCGAGTGATATAAAGCATGTTTTTACTGAAACACTTATGGTTGAGAACTCTGTGAAACTACAGGTATAACATTTGTGCCATTTAGCGATATTCACACTCATAACCGTGTGGATACAGACCGACTTGTGAAGCACTTTGAAATAAATGTAAATTTCCATGCTTCTACCTGTTTGGACAGACAAAGACATTTTTTTTATTGCCCCACAAAATGGTTGAAAGTGTATTTCAGTAGACAATGTATATATTTTTTTATAACATACAGCTAAATTTTTTTGATGAAAGCCCACAATTAACTGGGATTTGGTCATTCTGTAGAAGCAAACTCACCAAACACTTTCACCGTCTGACGATATTCCACCAGAGTTCCCTTGATCTGCAGCTCACCAACATACTCCCCACTGTCAGCCTCTGTGAGATGTGTGAGGGTCAGGGCTCCCGTTTTGAGGTCCAGGATCGTCCGTCCTTTAAACTGCCTGTATTCAACCACCTCCTTCTGGTCAAATTCAACCACCTTATGATGATTCCACTTCCACAAAATCTCCTCCAGAGTACCCTGAACATTTGGCTGTAGTGTGAAGTTCCCATTAGACTGGACAATCATCTCAGGCGTGACATCACCTGCAAGAGAGTATATTAATACAAATCATGAGCAATTTTTTTTATTCTTTTACTCTAATCTGAGCTAACAGGTTAGCAAGTATACAGATACAGTAAATGAAGTTAGAGAAAATCCCAGTTAAGTTCCTTTGCTGGCACTAGTCCAGGACACCTGGCAAATATAATCCATTCATAATGGAATTTTATGGTTCATTATTTTGCACAGGGAAATTATTTATTTATGTGACCTAAATGTAATGAGACAGGGGGCCTCCTTTAAATCGCGGTAATCAGATACTGATTTTACAAACATAAATACTGAGCACTCAAAAAAATCTGAAGAAAACCAGCGTCTGCACTGTCCAAAGAAGCTGGCTGAAAGGTGTCACACACCCACAAGTGCTTAACTGCTGCAGTTTCCAGGTAACTCCTCGTGTTGTGATTTACTTTGCACTGTGATTCTAAGCAAGCGGTTTTCCAAAGTAATGCTCCCCATATTGTGCTACATTTGTTCAATGGACTAGTGCCACTTTTCTCCTCTTGCATATCATATCGTATTTGGTCTTTAAGTGTTGCGCCACATCAAAGATACAAATCTATAAATCTCCAAGTGTATATAAAATCAATGGCATCACTTTAATCAGTGGATCACTGACAGATCTCCCCTTGCACTCTTCTCCACTGAAGCAGCAGGGCAGGGAGGAGCCTAATTTGTCCTTTGGATCCTGTAAGAAACCCCTTCCACACGCAGCGGAAGTATCTGAGTGGTGAAGGAACGCGTGTAGTCTCACCTGGTGCTACTAGAACAGGAGTAATTTAATGATATCTCAATTATCTGACTCCAAAATAATGTTTTAACATTTCCTCTGTGCTAACAGTTATGCATAGACTGAGGAGACTGCTTTCCGCCAGTAGTGTGGCTCCATACCGATCGCTGTCTATCATGGTAGGCGTGGACGTGCCTCTGGCTTGTGTAGCCTGCATAAATCCTGCTACAACACTAGTGTATAAGCAAGTGACTATGGGGTGCAGATGTCCTGAGTTCTGTGTGTATGTTAGGACCTTAAAACTACGAGGTGTGCAGATGTAAGCTTCAAAGAGGAATGCCAGGTCAAAATGAATGTAGTTTATTGTACAGATTGTACAGTGTGTTCAATAGTGGCAATATACAGTAGTCCAAAAGTATGTGTATAGTGAGATGGCTATATGCATATGATGCATAAGAGACCATGTTGATGAGTCTCCCTGAACCACTCCATGTTTCTCCTTATATGCCCAAAAGATAAAATCAAAACACCAAATCATCAAATGAAGACTCAATCGTGACTGAACAGGACATTGACGATCCTGCGTACACTATCTCTGTAAGCATACCGCATTGGGTCCACCATAATAACTTCAAATCAAACTTGTATGTTATGCGGCGCAGTAGCCTACTTTTGGTTATAGCCTGCCAACGTCTTGGAATTATAACGTGTGCTCTTCTGTTCTTTTCTTGCTTTAGTATTCGTTTTATAAAATGCTAAGCATTCGTGCTGGGACAGCATATTACGTACCAAAACATTCAAACGGATTAATTTGGTTGCTGAATATTTTCTTCCGGATTTTCTTTGTTAGCCCGTTGTAATTGACTCAAAACGTTTGATACAGTTATGTGAGGTATGCGGTAGTTCTGCGTAATTCACATTGGTGATACAGTAAAAGCAAACTGGAAGACTATGGACTGGTGCATGGTTCGCATCTGGAGGACACACTTCAGTGCTCGGCTAGCAGTAACTTTGAAGGATAGCAAACGGTGGCTGTACCACTACTAATTTAAATTTTCACGCAAGTCTGAGTTTTCGTTCTATTCTTGTCATTTTGCGATTAGCCTATATGGAATTGACGATGAGAAAGTAATCAAACAGCAAATTGTTTACAACGTGTGCGTGTTTTCTGCTGTTGTTGCCAGTTATACATATAAATCTGAAGCGACAGAATGCATTCACATGTCAAGACATGAAAGCGAATGTTCGCATAAAAACATAATGAATGTGTTTGAGAGGATATATAAAACAGTTACAATCTGACTATTGGCCTGTTATATCCTATTTGTTGCATAACAACGGTCCAAGTTCAACTACCAACAACAGTTTTGCTTGACAACGGTAAAATATGCCCAAACGGCTGCAGAAGAATATTTCAATTCCAGGTGATTAAATCGATTAAAAAATAAATAAATACAAAAGTAACCATATATACTCATTGTTTGTAACCCGTTGTATATAAGTGGAATAAACCCCTCCGGGCTGTCCCGGTTATTAGAAAATAATGTAGGCTACTTCGGTGGTAGTATGGGATTACAGAAGAAATCATAGGACAGATGGACCGACGACAACGTCGCTTTTTCATACGTCAGTGGGCTAATTTGCCTAATCTTCGCCGCACTTTAGACCACTGTGGAAACGCAGACAACCATGGGCTGAAGGAACCTTTTAGTTCCTTGAAAAGTAGTTCCTGGGACTAAAAGTTCCGGGTAATTTTGGTGGAAACGCGGCTTAAAGGAACTCTGACTGGTATGGGGCATACCTGTGATTAACCTCGTTAACTGGCGTTGTACTCTGGTTTTGTACCCAACCCCCTGACAGTTTAGTTTCTGTCATCAAGCCCCTGGTGCAAAAGCCTAATTTTAAACTCTAAAATCCTAAAAAACTACAGACCTACCTCCATTCTCCTCTTCTAAAATACTTGAGAAGGCTGCAGCCAAACAGCTCAGCGCTTTGCTGAAGATGAAAAATATTGATGAAAGCCTTCATGTTCATAACCCCATTGCAGCACAGAGACCAGATCTAATGACCTCTTTTTAGCCTCAGATCAGAAAACTCCTATACTCCTCTTAATCTCAGAACAACATTTGATTGTGTAGAACAGGGCTGCCCAATCCTGATCCTGAAGGTCTATCTTCCAGTATTTCTTAATTCCAACCCTAACAAACCACACCATAAGAATTAGAGATGTCGTTCAGTTGCTAATTAGTAGAATCAAGTGTGCCGAATTAGGGTTAAAATTTTATTTTATTAATTTAACCATTATTTAACCAGGAAAACCCCATTGAGATTGAAATCTCTTCTGCAAGGGGGATCTGACATGAAACACAAAGTTACCCAACAAGACTTACACCTAATAAAATGCACAAACATCAAATGTGGAATGAGACAGAGGTGTAAAAATAATTAAAAGTAGAGAAGAGGTTAAAAGCAGGAGCATACTTCGGTCACAGAGTCATAAATGGAAATTAAAACCTATAGGATGGAAGGATGGAAGGAACAGGACTGGGCAGCTCTGCGGCAGACCATGACATTCTTTTGCACACACACAAGGAGTGTGTAGGAATTTGTGGGCAAGTACTCCAATGGGGCGACATAGCTCAGGAGGTAAGACCGATTGTCTAGCAGTCAGAGGGTTGCCGGTTCAAACCCCACCCTGGGCATGTCGAAGTGTCCTTGAGCAAGACACCTAACCCCTAACTGCTCTGGCGAATGAGAGGCATCAATTGTAAAGCGCTTTGGATAAAAGCGCTATATAAATGCAGTCCATTTACCATTTATTTTACCAATGATTGAGATCATACCTGACAGACAGATTTCAGTTTGTTCATGTTAATGATAAATCCTCAGACCACTGTAGGGTCCTACAGGGCTCTGTCCTTAGGTCTTTGCTGTTCTACAAACTTTTTTCATTTATTTATCACTTTTTACTGAAAAACATACATACAATGTACTGCCGCTGACTTACAAATCACTTTGTGGTCCAGCCCCCTCACACCTTTCCAACCTGCTCACACTGTATGTTCCCACACAAATTCTCCATTCCCAAGATTCAGGACTTCTTGTCCCCAAAATTAAAAAGAATTTCCTACAGAGCCTCTCTGCTGAGGAACTGTCAGCACGACCATGGCAGGGAAGCAGAGTCAGTCTGCACTTCTAAAACCAGGCATAAAACTCACCTCTTCCTCTTGCATTTTTATAAAATATATTTATTCTAAGTGTAACATATATTACACTAGGTGATATAAAAAAGTGTCATCTACGTCCTTCACGCCCATACATTTATATAATAAAGGGGATATATTTATAAAGGGGATTATCAAAGTGAACTACGAGATTACGAGGTTGAGTTCTGTTAGCAGAGCGAGGAGAAATAAATGGAAATTAGGTAAAAGCTAAATTCCGTAAAAGACATTAAGAACCATTTTTTTTACGCTGAGTGGAATAGCCTGCCATGCCACGTAATAGAAGCATGAACTTCGGGGATTTTCCAGACTGGGCTTGATACGGCGTTAGATACTATCTCGCCTGTAGGTAATCAGAGCCCTAGCTACAATTTAGTTAGGAAAATGGAGAACATTTTGGGCTGAATGGCCTGTTCTCGTCATTGTGTTATGTTTTGTTTTTATCTCATATTTCGATATGTATATTTAGTATGTCGTCTATATAGTCCTACAGTCTGTCTCTGAAAATATGTTCACTCTCTGACTAGCATGCACCAGAATATTATATCTAAAAAAGACAGAAAGAGAAAAAACGAATTCACAGCTAGAAAGCTTCTGGGTAACGTCAGAAACTCGGTGATACGTAAAATACAAAACAGGTAGGGTCGTTCGTTTACAGCCTATACGGTTATTTTAGCCAACAGTATATTAATATTAATATACATATTAATCTGATTTTAGCTCGATGGTTAAACATGCAACCTCTGAAAAAGATTCTGACTTTTAAATCGCACATATTTAACGAATAATTACCGAAGGGATTTAGGTTCTTACCGTTCTTACCAAATGTGAAGTTCGCGAAGACAAATAACGCCGTAGTGATTCTGACGTGCCTGTGTGCCATTGCTCACCTTCACACTGGGCTATTACACGGATTATTATGAGCACGTATCTCCGGAGAAGCATCGTGAAAGTGAAAGTGAAATCATATTTGATGTGAGTCGGCCGTGCCCTTAGCTGTTGGTATGTTAAACGATAGCAGAAGAATCAAAACAATGCTGCAAGCACAATACTTAGGGCGCCTGTACTCTGCATGAAATGTGTTAATGTATTGCAACATAAGACAACGTTAAATAAGTAATTAAATAAGTAAATAAATAAATAAACTCTATTATTCAAGGAAGATCGTGGGAAATTCACGCTTTGGATAAATGTTTAATCAAAATCAAAACAATTTTATTTGTATATTGCTTTTATATGTGTATCTTATAAATACAATGGTTTCAGATCTTTAGACAAAAGGTAATATTAGACAAACGGAAACTGTGTTAACACAAATTACATTTTATAAAATGTAATATTGTCCACTATTTTTCACTTACCATTTGAGATATGGACGCACTTATTCCAACGGCCGTAAATTTTTACAGAGAGATTTAAATTTCTGCCTGCTGATGAGGTCATTCTATATTTCTGCATGCTGAGGGGCAGGCGCAGCAGCTGCTGTGTAAAGTCGAGTCGCTATAGCCGTGTTTCCATATGTATGAAATACCCTAAGGGTTGTGGAACAACTGGCTCCCCTCTTGGTCAGATGGAATAGACTCTCCATACAGTGTATACCTACTGTACATGAGAATTTCAAATAGATCACAATACAAAACAGGGCATGGAATATTATAGAATGATTTTTATTTTTTATTTAATGACCCATAATGATTCAAAAAGAGGCCCTCAGTTTAATAGAAAATGCAATATCACAATAACAAACCCTACATGCCAGCCAGATCCCTCCGTTATGCTACCTCAGGATGCCTGGCACCTCCCCCTCTTCGCACCTGCGCTTCCCGAACACGTCTCCTGTCTGTTCTGGCCCCATGATGGTGGAATGACCTCCCCGTGGAGGTCAGAACAGCTGAGACACTGTGACCCACTTCAAGCGACGACTGAAGACTCACCTCTTCAGGCTGCACCTCTCCCCATCCCTCCCTACCTCCCTGTAAATGACTGTAAGCTTAGGGTTGTAACTAGGTAGCTGTTTTGTAGGTGACTTAGGTGCATTAACTGTCTTAACTACTGCTTGTATTTTTGCATAGACTGTGTTGTTGCTGTTCTCGTTTGGGTTAGTGTTAAACAGTTTAACCTTCAGTTAACCTTCAGTTAACCTTCAGTAACTTGGACCGGTACTTCTCTCTAGGGTTTTCGTCATACTTGTTCCTGGTTATGGTTATACACTTTGTTGTACATCGCTCTGGATAAGAGCGTCTGCCAAATGCCTGTAATGTAGTGTAATGTGAAAATGATTCATTCTCAATGGGTTCTAATAACACATGGATCCATATCTCTAATTTTGGGCTTCAGTATACACAAGTGACAGGGGCTGCACTGGTGCACATCACACACTATAATCTACAGATCATGAAAGAGAAATGAGAAGGATTAGCACTGAAACACCTCCATAGCTGGCCAAAAGGAGTTAAACACAGAACAGAACACAGTGGTGGGGTGTGGCAGCAATACGACTGGCTCCCCTGATAAAAAAAAAGTGAAAATAATGAAATTATAGCTGCCGCTGCTAGCCAAAAAAAAAGTATAGCACCAGTTAGCTAGATTAGATAATAGACTTTCCTCAGGAGTTTATCTACTATTTACATGGAAATTAGACAGCAGAATATTGCAGGTGTTACAAGGTATGAGTCGGATTTTAATTCATAGCTTCATATGGCAGATGCATATTTACTAACACACACACACACACACACATACATACACACACATCAGCGCACACACACCAGCGCACACGCACACACGCACACACAGCCCCAAACACAGAGCCGGTGGAAATGTATAAAGCAAAGAAAGGAAAGGATTTGCCAAAATTCATAGTATTTTAGTAGCCTGTTACACCTGCTTGTGTCTTACGCACTGTAGCACTGCTCAGAGTTTAGTTTCAGTTCTTTAAATGATCTCCTGTGTTCTCAGGATTAGGAGCTGCTTTTCCTGTGTCTGCAGTCTTTTTATCCTGTGTCATGTGACGCAGTTCCCCGCTCGCCTGCGTCTCTCCCTCCTGTGTGCTCTGGGACGGTCCTGCTAAAGGGTTTAGGGGTTTTTTAGGGGCTGTAGGGGGTTTTGGGGGTGCAGGGGGTGCAGGGGGTTTATAGGGGCTGTAGGGTTTCGGGGGCTTGTCTGTCCTGTGACTCCGCCCTCTCCTCGCTCCCTCTCTTCTTCTCTTCCTCTGCCTCAGAGGTGCTGTTGGGCTCCAGATTTGGGCCTGATGTTGGGCTTTCCTCTGCACAGCAGGACTCCTCACTCGCCCCAGTGTGAGGGGGGGAAGGGGCCGTGGTGTCTGGGAGTCCCTGGGCTGGATCAGCTGTGCTTAATGGCTCAGTGGACGGGACACTTAGATTTTCCTCTGCTGATGTGGGGTCTATATCCTGATGTGGATCTGGTTTTGGGACTCTTTCGTCCCCTCCCCCTCCTGCCTCACTACACTGGGCTGCCCCCCCATCGGTGTCTGGACCCCGTCTCAGAATATCCTCCACTTCCTCTGGGCTGCTGGGGAGCTCCTGGGCTGGATCTGCTGTTTCTGTTTCCGCTTCCTGGTCCTGACTCTGTACTGGAGCTGGTGCTGTTTTGGGTGTAGCAGCAGGTGGAGACTCAGGAGCGCTGAACGAGACAGTGCCAGAGGAGGGGTGTTCAGAGTTCCCCCCCTCAGTCTCCACTCTTCTCTCTTCAGAATCTTCACCCTGATTTTGTGATTCTGTGCAGAAATGAAATAAAATATTAAACCTGATGTAAAGCAGGTGACTGACTGACAGGTTACCTGCTGCTTCTCTGTACTTACCTGTCTGACTCTCCTCCTGTGAAATTCCAGCACTCCCATCAGTCCCTTTGTGCTGCTCAGTCAGTGCTGTCTTCTGATGCTCATCATGGGTCTTACCTGAGATAAACCAGCCTGCAACCTGCTTTGCTGCAGAAACAGAGGAAATAATGTACATTTTCTGTACCTATAGGGTACCACCCCTGTGACACGTTTGTAGTTTAGACATCTTTTAGTACGCTTCTTTCTGATAGTGTACTTTATTTATTGCTGTAGTCTATTCCTGCTCAAATACATTCTGTACTCAGTGTACTATTCCCTCATTCTCACCATGTTCTCCTGCTCTCTCATTCTCTCTCTCTCTCTGTCTCACACACACACACACGCACACTCACGCACACGCACACACACACACACACACACACACAGCAATTGAGAAACAACTGCACTTGCATATAACAGAATCACCAGGAACAGCTGTCTGAGTCTCTACTCTCAGTAAGATGTGTGTTCTGATGCTCACCACAGATCTTACCTGGGCCCAGCCAGTCTCCATACAGCCCTGCTGTTTCCTGAGGGCCTACTGCAGAAACAGAGGAAATAAGGCTGTGTGTGCTGAGTACAGTACAAATGCAAGAGGCTCACAGGTGAATATCTGATCCTGCTTTATATCAAGGCCAGGATTCAATCCCCATTTGTTCTTACTGCTCACACAGAATAATGCAAGGGTTATTTTTTTTATCTTAACCAATACAGTTTAATAAATTCAAAATATTCACCCTGAATTAATCTTTCTATGGAGAAATGAAATAAATCTACCTAAATAAATCTACCTGTAAATGTATCTGAGCAGCAAGTGCACCTACACACAAGAGAATGAGCAGGAACAGCTGCCTGAGTCTCTCACTGAGAACGTTACCTGCTGCTTCTCTGTACTTACCTGTCTGACTCTCCTGAATATCCTCCTCTTCCTCTGGGCTGCTGGGGAGCTCCTGGGCTGGATCTGCTGTTGGGTTCTCAGCTCCTCCCCCTCCTGCCCCACTGGGCTGAGCTCCGTCCCCATCACTACCTCCATTCTGCCCCCCCCTCTTCTCTCTCTGCCTCTGGGCTCCTGCAGTCTGATTGGCTCCAGTCTCATCAGTAGATTCTGCTTCTGCTGCTCTTTCTGTTTCCACTTCCGGGTCCTGATTCTGTACTGGAGCTGGTGCTGGATGGGGGGGAGAATTAGGGGGGTGGGGAGGATAGGGGCTGGATCGGGGACTGTGGAAGGTCTCCTCTTCATTTTCTGTTTTGGGAGGAGCAGCAGGTGGAGACTCAGGAGCGCTGAACGGGACAGTGCCAGAGGAGGGGTGTTTAGAGTTCCCCCCCTCAGTCTCCACTCTACTCTCTTCATAATCTTCACCCCGATTTAGTGATTCTGTGGAAAAATAAAATTAAATATTAAATATGGTGTAAAGCAGGTGACTGATTGGCAGGTTACCTACTGCTTCTCTGTACTTACCTGTCTGACTCTCCTCCTGTGAAATTCCAGCACTCCCATCAGTCCCTTTGTGCTGCTCAGTCAGTGCTGTCTTCTGATGCTCATCATGGGTCTTAAATGGGTTAAGCCAGCCTGCAACCTGCTTTACTGCAGAAACAGAGGAAATGACGTACATTTTCTGTACCTATAGGGTACCATCCCTGTGACACACGTTTGTAGTTTTTTAGACACCTTTTAGTACCCTTCTATCTGAAAGTGCACTTTATTTATTGCTGTAGTATATTCCTGCTCAAATACATTCTGTACTTAGTGTACTGTTCCTTTATTCTCACCATGTTCTCCTGCTCTCTCATTCTCTCTCTCTCTCTGTCTCACACACACGCACACACACGCACGCACACACACGCGCACATACACGCACACACGCACACACACGCACGCACACACACACTCACACACACACAGCGACTGAGAAACAACTGCACCTGCATACAAAAGAATCACCAGGAACAGCTGAGTCTCTACTCTCAGTAAGATGTGTGTTCTGATGCTCACCACAGGTCTTACCGGAGCTCAGCCAGTCTCCATACAGCTCTGCCCTTTCCTGAGGGCCTACTGCAGAAACAGAGGAAATAAGGCTGTGTGTGCTGAGTACAGTACAAATGCAAGGAGGCTCACAGGTGAATATCTGATCCTGCTTTACGTCAAGGCCAGGATTCAATCCCCATTTGTTCTTACTGCTCACACAGAATAATGCAAGGGTTATTTTTTCATCTTAAGCAATACAGTGTAATAAATTCAAAATATTCACCCTGAATTAATCTTTCTATGGAGAAATAAAATAAATCTACTGTGGCGTGGATCGGGGCATGGCTCCACAGTGCCCCTCCCAGCCCTATAGGCGTCAGCCAAAACCGGCCACCAGGCCGCCTCTTCAGAACCCAGGACAGCGCCCCAATAGGAAGCCCAGCCACAGGACCCTGGAGAGCGGCAGATTGAACATTCCTCACCTCCCTCATTGGCAGGCAGCACACCTGCCATCAATGAGGCAACACAGCTGCCGCCACTCCAGGGAGATGGCTGGGAGATTAAAAGGAGGCTGTTTGTCTCCATTGTGGGGAGGGGGTTTTGGGCGGCAGGAGAGCTGAAAAACGTTTAATAACTTTGTCCCTATTTTGCAGAAGCCGGTGGAGACGCCGGACAACATCCCTCTTCCTGAGTTGAAGAGGGATCCCCTCCGCGGTCTCCCGGACGCCGTTGTTTCTTAATTTTGTTCGCTTTACTTTAAGTTAACTCCGACAGGAGGTTTTTGTTGTTGAGTTGGGTTTTGGGTTGGGTATTTACTTTTGGTGAATAAAAGGCCCTGTTGGGCTACTTTTCCCCAAACCTCCGGTCTGTGCGTTTCTGTGCCGCCCCGCCTGCACCGTCACGCCCCGTGCGGTGCCACACTACCTAAATAAATCTACCTGTAAATGTATCTGAGCAGCAAGTGCACCTGCACACAAGAGAATGAGCAGGAATAGTTGCCTGAGTCTCTCACTGAGAATGTTACCTGCTGCTTCTCTGTACTTACCTGTCTGACTCTCCTGAATATCCTCCTCTTCTTCTGGGCTGCTGGGGAGCTCCTGGGCTGGATCTGCTGTTTCTGTTTCCGCTTCCTGGTCCTGACTCTGTATTGGAGCTGGTGCTGTTTTGGATGTAGCAGCAGGTGGAGACTCAGGAGTGCTGAACAGGACAGAGCCAGAGGAGGGGTGTTCAGAGTTCCCCCCCTCAGTCTCCACTCTTCTCTCTTCAGAATCTTCACCCTGATTTTGTGATTCTGTGCAGAAATGAAATAAAATATTAAACCTGATGTAAAGCAGGTGACTGACTGACAGGTTACCTGCTGCTTCTCTGTACTTACCTGTCTGACTCTCCTCCTGTGAAATTCCAGCACTCCCATCAGTCCCTTTGTGCTGCTCAGTCAGTGCTGTCTTCTGATGCTCATCATGGGTCTTACCTGAGATAAACCAGCCTGCAACCTGCTTTGCTGCAGAAACAGAGGACATAATGTACATTTTCTGTACCTATAGGGTACCACCCCTGTGACACGTAGTTTTTTGGACTCCTTTTAGTACCCTTCTTTCTGAAAGTGTACTTTATTTATTGCTGTAGTCTATTCCTGCTCAAATACATTCTGTACTCAGTGTACTATTCCCTCATTCTCACCATCCATGTTCTCCTGCTCTCTCATTCTCTCTCTTTCTCTGTCACACACACACACACACACACACAGCGACTGAGCAACTACTGCACCTGCATATAACAGAATCACCAGGAACAGCTGTCTGAGTCTCTACTCTCAGTCAGATGTGTGTTCTGATGCTCATCACAGGTCTTACCTGAGCCCCACCAGTCTCCATACAGCTCTGGTGTTTCCATAACCCTTCCTGTGGAAACAGAGGAAATGACGCTGTGTGTGCTGAGTACAGTACAAATGCAAAGAGGCTCACAGGTGAATATCTGATCCAGCTTTACATCAAGGCCAGGATTCAATCCCCATGTTTCCTCACTGTTCACACACAATAATGCAATGCAATATACAATGTAATGCAGAACATTTGGTCTTCACCTTCACAATTTGGCAAATTCAAAGTAAAAGCATTCAAGTAGCACTTTATACTTAAATTCTGAACCAAAATGAAGGACAAGTGTTGACTTTTGTGAATGGGGAGAGAAAATGCATAGTTAGTCACTTGTTGGACATTTACAAAAGGTTTATATGATAACTTATCTGGTCAATCATCTAAAATACTTAACGGTCAACAGTTAAGGGTCAAGCCGACTCAGAAAATTTCAAATTTAATTAATTGCTTGAAAAATGTCCACAATGTTTTATGGGTATTTCACAATATATTTCCTTTCCTGAACTGGCTGAATTGCAGGGTAATTGATCCCAACCCTGAAACAGAGGCATTTCAGTACTGCTGTTTCATTATGAGACACGTTCCTGTTCAGCACAGAGTTAATTCTGCCTTACCTGGAGTTTCCTCAACGTTTTCAGGTTCTGCTGGTAATAGCTGTTGTCCTTCTGTTTCAAAAGAAATGTTTCACAGATTTAATTTATCTAGTTTTACCAGCAGCACGCCTACATCTGAAGTTTATGAATATGAATACATCTGATTTTAATACACCTGTCATTGAGTACTGTATAGGCATACATTGTATAGATGTTAATTTTTTGGAGGAAACCTGCAGCTGCAGTGTTTTAAGTTCAGAGATAAAGTACCAGAGGGAGTGATGTCATCACCTGCAGCTCTAAGGCCAGAGTGAATAACACTTTTCTGCAGCTCACCATTTACTGCAGCTTCAGAGTCTCTCTCTCTCAGTCTTGTTTTTTCTACAATATAAGATATGAAATATTATTCATTACTCATCGTGCTTCACAGTAGCATCATCACAGTCATTACCATCATTTCTACAGCTTACCCCCAGATTGAGCTTCCATGTCCTCTTCATTTTGTCTTTCTACAATGTAAAATATGATTTTATTATTATTAGTCACAGGTGTAGTAGCGCTAATGTATGAGCTTTCAGTCCCACAGTATTGGAGAGCTTGTGCTCATTTTATGGAGACAACCGGAGTGCAGCCCTACTGACTCCAGTCCTGAGTAACTGCTCCAGAACCAGCAGGATCTGCATATGGATGCGTTTATTAATATCATTTCATGTGTTATTTGAAAAGACTCTTACTTTTGTAGTATTTCTTGTAGTAAAATAAAAGCAATCCCACAATGATGAAGAGGAGGAGGACAATGACTAGAGAAATAATGACAGAGGCGCTTCCTAAAAACATAAAGAAAAACAGAACATGTTAGAAAAATATAAAAGATAAAGCTCAACCATTTTTATCTGATTATTGAAAGATGTATATAAACATATTTCTGTATTTCTGACCTTAGAAGATGATTTATTTAGTTCCCTGTGTTAATGAAATGGCAGTTAATTTGAAGTTGACTGGTTGCTCAGCAACAGCTGTCTCAGCTGACAGTGCTGGGGATGATTGGGGTCAGTAGTAATCAATGTGCCTCAGTCATGTGTCAGAGACTGTGAGGTAGATGGGGTACATGAGCATTTAACCCCTAGTAGGACCCCAACAGTACCGTGAACAGGGCCTTTACCCAGTACTCTATGCTGTAGACCAGAGGGAGAAATTTGGGTGGAAGTCCCATGGAATTCACAGGATAGCACAGAAAAATAAACTGGTAACCCCAGGAGAACAGCAGAACATGAACAAATTGTAAATTGAGCAAGTGGGAAAAAAAATTGCAGTATGCTTAACTTAAGTTAAAAACTCTGGTTAAAAGCTTTAGACTACAGACCTGCATAGCAGCCTGAACAGCTATCCAAACCTGTGAACTGAGGATTAGGGCTGGACTACATAACAACTGGAACAGCTAACCAAACCTGTGAAATGAGCATTAGGGGTGGACTGTGGCAGCCAGGATGGCAGGCCTGTGCTCAGTCCCTACATCAGCTGAGTGGGCCTTACCTGGAGCAGGGAAGCAGCTCTTTACAGGAAAGTCTGTTCTGCTCTCACCCACAGGGTTGTGCAGCACACAGGTGTAGACTGCATCAGAGCTCTCTGCTGCCTCTATCTTCAGCTGGGACCCTGGCTGGGGCTCTATGGCAGGCCCCTCCCACCTGTACTGAGTGCTTGGTCTGTTGCCCCCAGAGCACAGCAGGGTTACTGAGGGGCCGTTCACTTGGCAGGTGACTGCTGGTTTACCTACAGCATCTACATGGAAAACAAAGGCTTGTGACCTCACAGCTAACTTTAGCATTGTCTTTCATGGATTAACACACCTGACCCACATGATCGAGTATGACTTATGATTGTGAATAGAGCCTGACCGATATATCGGTGTGGCCGATATATCGGCCATTATCTGACATTTTTGACAACATCGGGATCGCCAGTTATGCCGCCGATGTGTCCCGATATTTTAGTAAGTATAATAAACAAAAAACAATGATTATTTATCTGTACTTGTCTGTTCGAACGTTGTAATTGCTATTTACTAGAATTATCCAGTAGAGAGAGCTCTAATACAAGTGTGAACTGCAGCAGCTGACGCGCTACTTCTCTAATAAGACGTTTGACACTCGTGCCACTTCAAATATTCTCCACTGCAAGACTTGTCTGCACAGATTTCATTGCCGCAATAAAGGTATGTATATTTAGTGAAAGTTCTTCTACCTGCTTGGACATACAAAAACATTTTTTATTGCCCCACAAAATGGTTGAAAGTGTATTTCAGTAGACAGTGTATATATTTTTTATAACATACAGCTAATTTTTTTTTGATGAAAGCCCACAATTACCTGGGATTTGGTCATTCAGTAGAAGGAAACTCACCAAACACTTTCACCATCTGATGATAGTACACCAGCTCTCCCTTGATCTGCAGCTCACCAACATACTCCCCACTGTCAGCCTCTGTGAGATGTGTGAGGGTCAGGGCTCCCGTTGTGAGGTCCAGGATCGTCCGTCCTTTAAACTGCCTGTATTCAACAACCTCCTTCTGGTAAAATTCAACCACCTTATGATGATTCCACTTCCACAAAATTTCCTCCAGGGGACCCTGAACATTAGGCTGTAGTGTGAAGTTCCCATTAGACTGGACAATGATCTCAGGCATGAAATCACCTGCAAGAAAGTATATTAATACAAATCATGAGAAATTTTTTATTTTTTTACTCTAATCTGAGCTAACAGGTTAGCAAGTATACAGATACAATAAATGAAGTTAGAGAAAAGATCAGTTAAGTTCCTTTGCTGGCACTAGTCCAGGACACCTGGCAAATATAACCCATTCATAATAGAATTTCATGGTTCATTATTTTGCTCAGGAAAATGAAAATGAGAGAGGGGGGCCTCCTTTAAATTGCAGTGATGAAATATTGATTTTACAAACATAAATACTGAGCACTCAAAAAAATCTGAAGAAAACCCGCGTCTGCACTGTCCAAAGAAGCTGGCTGAAAGGTGTCACACACCCACAAGTGCTTAACTGCTGCAGTTTCCAGGTAACTCCTCGTATTGTGATTTGCTTTGCACTGTGATTCTAAGCAAGCGGTTTTCCAAAGCAATGCTACCCATATTTTGCTACATTTGTTCAATGGACTCGTGCCAGTTTTCTCCTCTTGCATATCATATCGTATTTGGTCTTGAAATGTTGTGCCACATCAAAGATATGAATCTACAAAAGCCCAAGTGTATATAAAATCAATCGCATCACTTTAACCAGTGGATCACTGACAGATCTCCCCTTGCACTCTTCTCCACTGAAGCAGCAGGGCAGGGAGGAGCCTAATTTGTCCTTTGGATCCTGTAAGAAACCCCTTACACATGCAGCGGAAGTATCTGAGTGGTGAAGGAACGCGTGTAGTCTCACCTGGTGCTACTAGAACAGGAGTAATTTAATGATATCTCAATTATCTGACTCCAAAATAATGTTTTAACATTTCCTCTGTGCCAACAGTTATGCATAGACTGAGGAGACCGCTTTCCGCCAGTAGTGTGGCTCCATACCGATCGCTGTCTATCATGGTAGACATGGACGTGCCTCTGGCTTGTGTAGCCTGCATAAATCCTGCTACAACACTAGTGTATAAGCAAGTGACTACAGGGTGCAGATGTCCTGAGTTCTGTGTGTATGTTAGGACCTTTAAACTACTAGGAGTGCAGATGTAAGCTTCAAAGAGGAATGCCAGGTCAAAATGAATATAGTTTATTGTACAGTGTGTTCAATAGTGGCAATTTACAGTAGTCCAAAAGTGTATAGTGAGATGACTATATGCATATGATGCAAAGGAGACCATGTTGACTAGTCTCCCTGAACCATTCCATGTTTCCCCTTGTATACCCAAAAGATAAAATCAAAACACCTAGTCATCAAATGAAGACTCAATCGTGACTAAACAGGACATCGATGATCCTGCATACACTATCTCTGTAAGCATACTGCACCGGGTCCACCTTTGCATCTTGCTGGGCGCTGACCCATAGGTACCAAGATTTAGTCGGCACCCAGCACCCAGCACCAAAGACACCAACTTCTTCTGCATGACATCAGCTTTCCAACAATACAAAGCATGATTAGACTGTATTATGGAGACCCAAAGGTTCACATAACGCTGATCCAGTAGGATGTTTTCAGCACTATCTCTCACACCAGCCGACTCCCTCTCAGCACAGTAAACAGTCTATTTCACTCTGAGGGTCTGTTTTACTCTGGGTCACTATTTCACTCTGAGGCAGACTTCTGTGAGCTGCCCTACAGTCCACTACCAGCCAAATTACTAAAGGAACTCTGACTGGTATGGGGCATGCCTGTGCTTACCCTCGTTAACTGGCCTTGTTAGCTTCTGGTTTTGTACCCAACTCCTTGACAGTTTAGTTTCTGTCATCAAGGCCCTGGTGCAAAAGCCTAATTTTAAACCCTGAAATCCTAAAAAACTACAGCCCTATCCCCATTCTCCTCTTCTAAAATACTTGAGAAGGCTGCAGCCAAACAGCTCAGCACTTTGCTGAAGATTAATAATATTGATGAAAGCCTTCATGTTCATAACCCCATTGCAGCACAGTGACCAGATCTAATGACCTCCATTTAGCCTCAGATCAGAAATCAACTCCTATACTCGTCTTAATTAATCTCAGCACAGCATTTGGCGACATAGCTCAGGTGGTAAGACCGATTGTCTGGCAATCAGAACATGTGGTGACATAGCTCAGGAGGTAAGACCGATTGTCTGGCAGTCGGAGGGTTGCCGGTTCAAACCCCACCCTGGGCGTGTCGAAGTGTCCTTGAGCAAGACACCTAACCCCTAACTGCTCTGGCGAATGAGAGGCATCAATTGTAAAGCGCTTTGGATAAAAGCGCTATATAAATGCAGTCCATTTACCATTTGATTGAACAGGATTGCCCAATCCTGATCCTGAAGATCTACCTTCCAGTATTTTTTAATTCCAACTCCAACAAACCACACCACATTTATTAATTAGAGATGTCCTTCAGTTGCTAATTAGTAGAATCAAGCGTGCCAAATTAGGGCTGAAATGAAACCCTATAGGATGGAAGGACGGATCTCCAGGAACAGGACTGGGTGTCATGGTTCTGTGTTCCTGTCCGTTTATTCTTGTTGGGCCGCCAGATGGCGGCACTTCGGTTTTGTGTCCTGTTTAATTGTATTATTATTTTCAATTATCCAATTAGTGTTTGCTGGGTGTCTCGTTTTCCCTTCCCTCTCTGTGGCCTGATTGTTCATTGTGCCCTCCTGTGTCTTGTCTGTGTCTGTTCTATTTAAGTTTCCCTCTTCCTTGACTCAAGTGCTGGATCCTTGTGGTTATGTCTGTTTGTGTTTGCGCGTAAGCCTGTTCTCATACCTGCTTCTTGTGTTCCTGCCCATGTTCTGGTTCCCTTGTGTTTTTGGATTTTTCTGGATTTTCTTTGTTCTTGTGTGGTTTTGTAGTTTTCCTTCGTTGTTGAAAGTTGCCCTGCGAGGCTTTTTGTTTCCCTTGTTCCCTTGTTTAAGTAAAGTCTTTGTTCTTATCATTTGGAGTTTTTGTATTTTTCCCCCTCTGCATTTGGGTCCAAACCCCCCACGCATCCTGACACTGGGCTGCTCTGCTGCAGACCGACATTCTTTTGCACACACTCAAGGAGTGTGTAGGAATTTGTGGGCAAGTACTCCAATGATTGAGATCATACCTGACAGACAGATTTCAGTTTGTTCATGTTAATGATAAATCCTCAGACCACTGTAGGGTCAAATGTGGGGTCGTGCAGGGCTCTGTCCTTAGGTCTTTGCTGTTCTACATACTAACTTTTTCATTTATTTATCACTTTACTTAAAAACATACATACAATGTACTGCCGCTGACTTACAAATCACTTTGTGGTCCAGCCCCCTCACACCTTTCCAACCTGCTCACACTGTATGTTCCCACACAAATTCTCCATTCCCAAGATTCAGGACTTCTTGTCCCCAAAATTAAAAAAAATTTCCTACAGAGCCTCTCTGCTGAGGAACTGTCAGCACGACCATGGCAGGGAAGCAGAGTCAGTCTGCACTTCTAAAACCAGGCATAAAACTCACCTCTTCCTCTTGCATTTTTATAAAATATATTTATTCTAAGTGTAACATATATTACACTAGGTGATATAAAAAAGTGTCATCTACGTCCTTCACGCCCATACATTTATATAATAAAGGGGATATATTTATAAAGGGGATTATCAGAGTGAACTACGAGATTACGAGGTTGAGTTCTGTTAGCAGAGCGAGGAGAAATAAATGGAAATTAGGTAAAAACTAAATTCCGTAAAAGACATTAAGAACCATTTTTTTTACGCTGAGTGGAATAGCCTGCCATGCCACGTAATAGAAGCATGAACTTCAGGGATTTTCCAGACTGGGCTTGATACGGTGTTAGATACTATCTCGCCTGTAGGTAATCAGAGCCCTAGCTACAATTTAGTTAGGAAAATGGAGAACATTTTGGGCTGAATGGCCTGTTCTCGTCATTGTGTTATGTTTTGTTTTTATCTGCCACCAGACCCCTGCAACTCATTCAGAATGCTGCGGCTCGTCTGGTCTTCAACCTCCCCAGACACTCCCAAGTCACTCCCCTGCTCACTACCCTCCACTGGCTGCCTGTTATAGCTTGCATCAAATTTAAAACATTGGTCCTAGCATACCAGGCAGTCAAGGGATCAGCCCCAGCATACCTCCACAAGATATTCAAACCCTACATGCCAGTCAGATCCCTCCGTTCTGCTACCTCAGGATGCCTAGCACCTCCCCCTCTTCGCACCTGCACTTCCAGAACACGTCTCCTGTCTGTTCTGGCCCCACAATGGTGGAATGACCTCCCCGTGGAGGTCAGAACAACTGAGACACTGACCCATTTCAAACGACGACTGAAGACTCGCCTCTTCAGGCTGCACCTCTCCCCATCCCTCCCTACCCCCCTGTAAATGACTGTAAGCTTAGGGTTGTAACTAGGCAGCTGTTTCGTAGGTGAATTAGGTGCATTAACTGTCTTAACTACTGCTTGTATTTTTTCAATAGACTCTGCGTTCTCGTTGTGTTAGTGTTAATCAGTTTAACCTTCAGGGTCCAAGCTGAACTATGCGGTTGAACTATGTGGTTATACACTTTGTTGTACATCGCTCTGGATAAGAGTGTCTGCCAAATGCCTGTAATGTAATATGTAATGTAATGTTATCTCATATTTTGATATGTATATTTAGTATGTCGTCTATATAGTCCTACAGTCTGTCTCTGAAAATATGTTCACTCTCTGACTAGCATGCACCAGAATATTATATCTAAAAAAGACAGAAAGAGAAAAAACGAATTTACAGCTAGAAAGCTTCTGGGTAATGTCAGAAACTCGGTGATACGTCAAATACGAAACAGGTAAGGTCGTTCGTTTACAGCCTACACGGTTATTTTAGCCAACTGCATATTAATCTGATATTAGCTCGATGGTTAAACATGCAACTTCTGAAAAAGATTCTGACTTGTAAATCGCACATATTTAACGAATAATTACCGAAGCGATTTAGGACAACCGTTCTTACCAAATGTGAAGTTCGCGAAGACAAATAACGCTGTAGTGATTCTGACGTGCCTGTGTGCCATTGCTCACCTTCACACTGTACTATTACACGGATTATTATGAGCACGTATCTCCGGAGAAGCACTGTGAAAGTGAAAGCATATTTGATGTGAGTCGGCCGTGCCCTTAGCTGTTGGTATGTTAAACGATAGCAGAAGAATCCAAACAATGCTGCAAGCACAATACTTAGGGCGCCTGTACTATGCATGAAATGTGTTAATGTATTGCAACATAAGGCAACGTTAAATAAGTAATTAAATAAGTAAATAAATAAATAAAGTCTATTATTCAAGGAAGATCGTGGGAAATTCACGCTTTGGATAAATGTTTAATCAAAATCAAAACAATTTTATTTGTATATTGCTTTTATATGTATCTTATAAATACAAAAAAAAGTATTTGCCCCATTCCTGATTTTCTTTATTATTGAATATTAGTCTGAATGGTTTCAGATCTTTAGACAAAAGGTAATATTAGACAAACGGAAACTGTGTTAACACAAATTACATTTTATAAAATGTAATATTGTCCACTATTTTTCACTTACCAGTTGAGATATGGACGCACTTATTCCAACGGCCGTAAATTTTTACAGAGAGATTTAAATTTCTGCCTGCTGATGAGGTCATTTTATATTTCTGCATGCTGAGGGGCAGGCGCAGCAGCTGCTGTGTTGAGTCGAGTCGCTATCGCTGTGTTTCCATATGTATGAAATACCCTAAGGGTTGTGGACTGGCTCCCCTCTTGGTCAGATGTAATAGACTCTCCATACAGTGTATACCTACTGTACATGATAATTTAAAATAGATCACAATACAAAACAGGGCATGGAATATTATAGAATTTTTTTTTTTTTAATTCAATGACCCATAATGATTCAAAAAGAGGCCCTCAGTTATAGAATAGAAAATGCAATGTCACCATAACAAACCCTACATGCCAGCCAGATCCCTCCGTTCTGCTTCCTCAGGATGCCTGGCACCTCCCCCTCTTCGCACCTGCACTTCCAGAACACGTCTCCTGTCTGTCCTGGCCCCACGATGGTGGAATGACCTCCCCGTGGAGGTCAGAACAGCTGAGACACTGACCCACTTCAAGCAACGACTGAAGACTCACCTCTTCAGGCTGCACCTCTCCCCATCCCTCCCTACCTCCCTGTAAATTACTGTAAGCTGAACTATGTGGTTGTTCCCTGCACTTGGACCGGTACTTCTCTCTAGGGTTTTCGTCATACTTGTTCCTGGTTATGGTTATACACTTTGTTGTACATCGCTCTGGATAAGAGCGTCTGCCAAATGCCTGTAATGTAATGTAATGTGAAAATGATTAATTCTCAATGGGTTCTAATAACACATGGATTCATATCTCTAATTGTGGGCTTCAGTATACACAAGTGACAGGGGCTGCACTGGTGCACATCACACACTATAATCTACAGATCATGGAAGAGAAATGAGAAGGATTAGCACAGAAACACCTCCATAGCTGCAAAAGGAATTAAATACAGAACAGAACACAGTGGTGGGGTGTGGCAGCAATACGACTGGCTCCCCTGATAAAAAAGTGAAGATAATGAGATTATAGCTTCCACCACTAGCCATAAATAAAGTATAGCACCAGTTAGCTAGATTAGATAACAGACTTTCCTCAGGAGTTTATCTGCTATTTACATGGAAATTAGACACCAGAATATTGCAGGAATTACAAGGTATGAGCCGAATTTTAATTAGAGCTTCATATGACACATGCAGATTTACTAACACACACACACACACAAAAACACAGACACAGAGCCCAAAACACATACTAGGTGCAGATGTATAAAGCAAACAAAGTAAATAAAAAGTGGAAGGGATCTGGTTAAATTCATACAATTTACACCAATTAAAAACCTGCTTGTGTCTTACGCACTGTAGCACCGCTCAGAGTTCAGTTTCAGTTTTTTAAATGATCTCCTGTGTTCTCAGGCTTAGGAGCTGCTTTTCCTGTGTCTGCAGTCTTTTCATCCTGTGTCATGTGACTCAGTGCCCCGCTCTCCTGTGTCTCTCCCTCCTGTGTGCTCTGGGACATTACATTACATTACAGGCATTTGGCAGACGCTCTTATCCAGAGCGACGTACAACAAAGTGTATAACCATAACCATAACACTAACAACGAGAACGGCAACAACGCAATCTATGGAAAAATAAAAATACAAGTAGTCGTTAAGACTGGCGCATCAACTAAGTCACCTATTAAACAGCTGCCTAGTTACACCCCTAAGTTTAGTCATTTACAGGGGGGGACGGGAGGGATGGGGAGAGGTGCAGCCTGAAGAGGTGGGTCTTCAGTCGTCGTTTGAAATGGGTCACAGTCTCAGCTGTTCTGACCTCCACAGGGAGGTCATTCCACCATCGTGGGCCCAGAACAGACAGGAGACGTGTTCTGGAAGTGCAGGTGCGAAGAGGGGGAGGTGCTAGGCGTCCTGAGGTAGCAGAACGGAGGGATCTGGCTGGCATGTAGGGTTTGAAAAAGGTATGCTGGGGCTGATCCCTTGACTGCCTGGTATGCTAGAACCAATGTTTTGAATTTGATGCGAGCTATAACAGGCAGCCAGTGGAGGGTAGTGAGCAGGGGAGTTACGTGGGAGTGTCTGGGGAGGTTGAAGACCAGACGAGCCGCAGCATTCTGGATGAGCTGCAGGGGTCTGGTGGCAGATGCCGGTAGTCCAGCCAGAAGAGAGTTGCAGTAGTCCAGGCGGGATAGAACCATTGCTTGGACCAGGAGCTGGGTTGAGTAGGTGGTGAGAAAGGGGCGGATTCTGCGGATGTTGTATAGGAAAAATCTGCATGCCCGGGTTACTGCTGCAATGTTGTTGGAGAGGGACAGCCTATTGTCCATCATCACTCCGAGATTCTTGGCGCAGGGTGATGATGTCAGTCCTGCTCAAGGGTTTAAGGGTGTTTTAGGGGCTATAGAGGTTTAGGGGCTTTATAGGGGCTGTGGGGTTTGGGGGGCTTTCTGGGAGGGACTTCACCCCTCTGTCCTGAGACTCCGTCCTCTCCTCTCTCCCTCTCTTCTTCTCTTCCTCTGCCTCAGAGGTGCTGTTGGGCTCCAGATTTGGGCCTGATGTTGGGCTTTCCTCTGCAGAGCAGGACTCCTCACTCGCCCCAGTGTGAGGGGGGGAACGGGTCGTGGTGTCTGGGAGTCCCTGGGCTGGATCAGCTGTGCTTAATGGCTCAGTGGGTGGGACACTTAGATTTTTCTCTGCTGATTTGGGGTCTATATCCTGATCTGAATCTGATTTTGGGACACTTTTGTCCCCCCCCCCCCTCCTGCCTCACTACACTGGGCTGCCCCCCCATCGGTGTCTGGACCCCGTCTCAGAATATCCTCCTCTTCCTCTGGGCTGCTGGGGAGCTCCTGGGCTGGATCTGCTGTTGGGTTCTCAGCTCCTCCCCCTCCTTGCTGCTCACACAAAAAAATAACCTGTGCATTATTCTATCTTAAGCAATACAGTGTAATAAATTCAAAATATTCACCCTGAATTAATCTTTCTATGGAGAAATAAAATAAATTTACCTAAATAAATCTACCTGTAAATGTATCTGAGCAGCAAGAGCACCTGCACACACGAGAATGAGCAGGAGCAGCTGCCTGAGTCTCTCACTGAGAATGTTACCTGCTGCTTCTCTGTACTTACCTGTCTGACTCTCCTGAATATCCTCCTCTTCCTCTGAGCTGCTGGGGAGCTCCTGGGCTGGATCTGCTGTTGGGTTCTCAGCTCCTCCCCCTCCTGCCCCACTGGGCTGAGCTCCGCCCCCATCACTACCTCCATCCTGCCCCCCCCCCCCCCCCTTCTCTCTGCCTCTGGTCTCCTGCTGTCTGATTGGCTCCAGTCGCATCAGTAGATTCTGCTGTTGCTGCTCTTTCTGTTTCCACTTCCTGGTCCTGACTGTACTGGAGCTGGTGCTGGATGGGGGGAGAATTATGGGAGCGGGGAGGAGAGGGGCTGGATGGCGCACTGTAGAAGGTCTCCTCTTCATTTCCTGTTTTGGGTGGAGCAGCAGGTGGAGACTCAGGAGTGCTGGACGGGACAGTGCCAGAGGAGGGGTGTTTAGAGTTCCCCCCCTCAGTCTTCACTCCTCTCTCTTCAGAATCTTCACCCTGATTTAGTGATTCTGTGGAGAAATGAAGCAAAATATCAAACTTGATGTAAAGGTTACCTGCCGCTTCACGCGAGGCGCCTATTTTTCACGCGAGGCGCGCGGCTCTCAGCAAAAATAGACTGAATAGAGCTGTTGATAGTCATATTGACATCATACCAGCAGCATTACATAACTGACACCTTCCACTATAGTTTCAATGTCTAGGCTATATCTGAATATGTCACAGACATTAAAAAAATGTGAAGAGGGATTGCTGTATATTATTTATTTATTTATTTATTATTATTATTATTATTATTATTATTATTATTATTATTATTTTACAATTGAGCACACGCTTCTTAACCTTATTCTGTCTAAACTAAATAAAAATTACATTTATAATGAAATGAAATCAAACTCAATGTAGCAGCAGCAACGCTGGCGGTGTGGACACGCACATGCGTGCGAGCGCAGCAGTTCAGTGAAGTAGCCGTCACGCACACGTGAGGTAAGCGGTGTGGCCCAGGCGTAAGAATTTAAAATGGAACTTCTTTTGGTCGTTGTGTAAGAATGGGTTGTTACATACTTGCTCCTGTTTGCCTCGCGTCTTTAAGGGTAAGTACGAGTTATCTTGTTTCTCGAAGCGGATACTTTTTGTTATTTACCGCTGCGGTTATTGATAAATGCATTTTATGTTATTAACGAAATTCGCTACTTTTATGTTCAGGCTGGTAACGTTTAATTTATTTTTCAGCATGTAATGTCTTTATATCAACGCGTGAGAATTTATAAGTGCAACTGTCACAACTTAGTTATTGCACATGTGTATTTCATAGCTTGTGATTTTGTGTAGATAGGTTGGTTTGCCATCACTCTGTTGGAACTTATTTGATTGTTTTAAGTTGTAAATCTGATACGGCGGCAGGCGTATTTCAGGCCATTTCATTTAGCCTACTATTGCGTGTTGGCTGACTCTTTGATTTGTAAATGACTGAGCATTTATATCACTGTTAAACATACTGTATACACAGCTTGAATTAAATAGTTGAATATTCACATTTTGTTTAGCATTTGGTTGTTTATTCGTTGTGATATTGAATGAATGAATAAGTTATTGTTTGTTAGAATACGCACGTGTTCCGGTCTGCCGTTTCAGCGTGCCGGTTAATACTAACCTATTGTTTATAAATGCTAAACTTTATTTCTTTGTATTCTGTCATTCATCTATATACTTTTCTTTATTCTGTAAAATATTGAATATGATTTGAAAACCAGTGAATATATTGTAAAATTGTTTTTTTTCTGCTTGTTTATATAGGTCCATGGTATAGCTACAAATTAACATGGTGTAAATTTAAACATGGATCAAATTCTTTATTGGTGGATTTAAATGCTCTAATTTGAACTGCCTTCAACACAGCCCAGCTTCCCCTACCACACATGCACACACCTCCCATACAGGTGTGCTGTTTTTCTGGGATGGACCAACTTGTTAAACAGGTTACAGGTGTGTGAGATGAACCTGTGTGACTCACAGAGAGCAGGTTACAGGTGTGTGAGATGAACCTGTGTGACTCACAGAGAGCAGATTCACAGACTGCATCTGCTTTTCATTCCAGATTTTCAGTGACTCTTCATCTGAGATTTTCAGTGGCCTACAAAATGGTTTATGATGTATTTCAACTGCAACCATGTAATTTTTTCTTACATGATGACAGCAACTTTAACTGGGTTGGGTTCACAACCAGAGGAAAGAGATCAGTTAAAAATGTTTAGCATAGGTACGCATTACATTCCATTACAGGCATTTAGCTGACGCTCTTACACACTTTTTTTAAAGCGAATTACACACTTTTTACATAGCATTTACACTGCATCCATTTATACAGCTGGTGATATACTGAAGCAATGCAGGTTAAGTACTTTCCTCAAGGGTACATCGGCAGTGTCCTACCCAGGAATTGAACCCATTACCTTTCGATTACAAGCCCAGTTCCTTACCCACTATGCTACACTGTACGCCCAATACTGGTGGAAGTTCCAAAAGTTGGGCCATTCAGTAGAAGCAAACTCAACGATATTCCACCAGATTTCCCTTGATCTGCAGCTCACCAGCATACTCCCCACTGTCAGCCTCTGTGAGATGTGTGAGGGTCAGGGCTCCCGTTGTGAGGTCCAGGGTCGTCCGTCCTTTAAACTGCCTGTACTCATACACCTCCATCTGGTCAAATTCAACCACCTTATGATTATTCCACCTCCACAAAATTTCCTCCAGAGTACCCTGAACATTTGGCTGTAGTGTGAAGTTCCCATTAGACTGGACAATCATCTCAGGCGTGACATCACCTGAAAGAAAGTATATTAATACAAATCATGAGCAATGTTTTATTTTTTTAATCTAATCTGAGCTAACAGGTTAGAAAGTATACAGTTACAGTAAATGAAGTTAGAGAAAATCCCAGTTAAGTTCCTTTGCTGGCACTAGTCCAGGACACCTGGCAAATATAATCCATTCATAATGGAATTTTATGGTTCATTATTTTGCACAGGGAAATTATTTATTTTTGTGACCTAAATGTAATGAGACAGGGGGCCTCCTTTAAATCGCGGTAATCAGATATTGATTTTACAAACATAAATACTGAGCACTCAAAAAAATCTGAAGAAAACCAGCGTCTGCACTGTCCAAAGAAGTTGGCTGAAAGGTGTCACACACACCCACAAGTGCTTAACTGCTGCAGTTTCCAGGTAACTCCTCGTGTTGTGATTTGCTTTGCACTCTGATTCTAAGCAAGCGGTTTTCCAAAGCAATGCTCCCCATATTTTGCTACATTTGTTCAATGGACTAGTGCCACATTTCTCCTCTTGCATATCATATTGTATTTGGTCTTTAATATTGTGCCACATCAAAGGTATGAATCTACAAAAGCCCAAGTGTATATAAAATCAATGGCATCACTTTAACCAGTGGATCACTGACAGATCTCCCCTTGCACTCTTCTCCACTGAAGCAGCAGGGCAGGGAGGAGCCTAATTTGTCCTTTGGATCCTGTAAGAAACCCCGTCCACACGCAGCGGAAGTATCTGAGTGGTGAAGGAACGCGTGTAGTCTCACCTGGTGCTACTAGAACAGGAGTAATTTAATGATATCTCTATTATTTGACTCCAGAACAATGTTTTAACATTTCCTCTGTGCTAACAGTTATGCATAGACTGAGGAGACCGCTTTCCGCCAGTAGTGTGGCTCCATACCGATCGCTGTCTATCATGGTAGACGTGGACGTGCCTCTGGCTTGTGTAGCCTGCATAAATCCTGCTACAACACTAGTGAATAAGCAAGTGCCTACAGGGTGCAGATGTCCTGAGTTCTGTGTGTATGTTAGGATCTTAAAACTACTAGGTGTGCAGATGTAAGATTCAAAGAGGAATGACAGGTCAAAATGAATATAGTTTATTGTACAGTGTGGTCAATAGTGGCAATATATAATAGTGCAAAAGTGTGTGTATAGTGAGATGGCTATATGCATATGATGCATGAGACCATGTTGATGTCATAGGTTCTTCCTCAGGCAGAAATCACTCAGGATTATAACCGCTTTTACCGCAAGAGCAGTGCAGTGGCACAGAGCCGAGTTCGGCGAATTCGGCCTGTAGTTTACAGCCTAGGTCGTTATTTTAGTTTATATAGATTAATAGCTGAAGCATAATTGGGTTATGCAGCAAAACAATGATACACAACATAAAAGCAAGTCCACATCTGCATGGCTAAAAATTTACATTTTTGGAGTGGCCTTGTCAAAGTTTTGACTTGAACCAAATAGAGATTCTGTGACAGGACCTAAAACGAGTAGTTCATGCTCGAAAACCTAACAATTTGTCCTCAATTAAAGAAGTTCTGCAAGGAAGAGTGAGCAAAAATTCCTCCACAGAAATTTGAAAGACTGATATCAAATTACAGGAAGTGTTTGGTTGCAGTTATTCCTGCTAATTGTGGTGCGACCAGTTATTAAGTTTAAAGTGGCAATTACTTTTTCACATGGATGATATGGGTGTTTGGTTACTTTTTTCATTAAATAAATGAAATAATTTAAATGTGTTTTGTGTTTACTCAAGTTCCCTTTGTCTAATACTATATTTTGTCTTAAGATCTGAAACCATTCTGTGTGAAAAATATGCATTAATAAAGAAAATGAGGTTTCTGTACTTTGAAGTGAGAAAAATGAAATATGCTGTTTCTTATGATGGGCATGCTCCAAAATGTTCAGACCTCCAAAAACAGTGCTTCACTTGAACTTCACTTGAACACCCAAGCCACCCACTGTACTTCATCCAAGAACTATAAAAACTAACACACACATACACACACATACGCACCCACACGCGCGCACACACGCACGCAGACACAAACATGCACCCACACGTGCACACACATGCAGACGCAGACACACACAGAGACACACATACACAAACACACGCAGACACACGCAGACACACACACACACACACACACACACACAGACAAACAGACATGCTTACATTTCCAGGCACATTTAGGTTGTTGTCTAGGCCTGTAATGTTATGACCGCAGCGCCCATGTTTGGTCTTCATTTAAAATCTGAATAGCAATTACAGTATGTCACCACTAGATGGAAGTGCTGGGCAAAGATTGGCACTTAAATTATTTTTTACAGTCTCTGATTGGCACTTAGCAGCTGTGCAGTCTGATTTACAAAAAAAAAAAACCTCCTCATGAAGACTGCCACTGCACGATATAGCATTCTGGAGCAGTCTTGACTGTGCATAGTGATTATCAGTGCAGTGAAAGTCAAAAACCACACATTAAAAAAGCATCTGCTTTACCTGAATAAAAACATTGAATTTTCTTTGTATTGAAACATGTATTTGCTATTTCATGTTTGATTTTTTAACTGCAGCTCTGTCTCATTCTCTCTGACTCTGACTGGACTCCATGTGTTTGTGATCTATGAGCCAGATGTGAGCACCATCCTAAATGTAGCAATCCTGTTCTGCCTCTAGCATGTATCAGAGGAACAATCGTATAGAGAAACAATCATATCTCCAGTGCTTTCAGAAAGTATTCAGCTCCTTAGAACCTTCTCATCTGCATGAGAGGGCTATGGTGTGGAGCTGCGTGAGGGGGCTGTGGTGTGGAGCTGCGTGAGGGGGCTGTGGTGTGGAGCTGCGAGAGGGGGCTGTGGTATGGAGCTGTGTGAGCGGGCTGTGGTGTGGAGCTGCGTGAGGGGGCTGTGGTATGGAGCTGCGTGAGGGGGCTGTGGTATGGAGCTGCGTGAGCGGGCTGCGGTGTGGAGCTGCGTGAGGGAGGTGTGGTGTGGAGCTGCGTGAGGGGGCTGTGGTGTAGAGATGCGTGAGGGGCTGTGGTGTGGAGCTGCATGAGGGGGCTGTGGTTCAAAGCTGCATGAGGGGGCTGTGGTTCGGAGCTGTGTGAGGGGGCTGTGGTGTGGAGCTGCATGAGGGGGCTGTGTTTCGGAGCTGCATGAGGGGGCTGTGGTTCGAAGCAGCATGAGGGGGCTGTGGTGTGGAGCTGCATGAGGGGGCTGTGGTGTGGAGCTCCATACAGTGTATACCCACCGTACATGAGAATAACAGAATACATTTCAAATAGATAACAATACAAAACAGGGCATGGAATATTATAGAATGAATAAAAATAAAATAATTCAATGATATAAGACCCATAATGATTCAAAAAGAGCCCTCAATTTAATAGAAAATACAATACCACAATAACAAACGATTTATTCTCAACTGGTTCTGCTAATACATAGATTCATTTCTTCATAATTGTGGGCTTCAGTATATAAAAGTGACAGGGGCTCCACTGGTGCACATCACACACTATAATCTACAGATCATGAAAGAGAAATGAGAAGGCTTAGCACAGAAACACCTCCATAGCTGGCCAAATGGAATTAAATACAGAACAGAACACAGTGGTGGGGTGTGGCAGCAATACAACTGGCTCCCCTGATAAAAAAATTAAAATAAATTGTAGCTGCTGCTAGCCGAAAAAAAAAGTAAAGCACGAGTCAGATAGATTAGATAACAACAGACTTTCATCAGGAGTTTATGAACTATTTACATGGAAATTAGACACCAAAATATTGCAGGAATTACAATTACCCGCTCTCCTGCGTCTCTCCCTCCTGTGTGCTCTGGGACAGTCCTGCTCAAGGGTTTAAGGGTGTTTTATGGGCTGTAGGGGGTTTTATAGGGGCTGTAGGGTTTCGGGGGCTTTTCTGGGGGGGACTTCACCCCTCTGTCCTGTGAATCCTTCCTCTCCTCTCTCCCTCTCTTCTTCTCTTCCTCTGCCTCAGAGGTGCTGCTGGGCTCCGGATTTGGTCCTGATGTTGGGCTTTCCTCTGCACAGCAGGACTCCTCACTCACCCCAGTGTGAGGGGGGGAACGGGCTGTGGTGTCTGGGAGTCCCTGGGCTGGATCAGCTGTGCTTAATGGCTCAGTGGACGGGACACTTAGATTTTCCTCTGCTGATGTAGGGTGTATATCCTGATCTGAATCTGGTTTTGGGACACTTTCGTCCCCTCCCTCTCCTGCCCCACTACACTGGGCTGCCCCCCCATCGGTGTCTGGACCCCATCTCAGAATATCCTCCTTTTTCTCTGGGCTGCTGGGGAGCTCCTGGGCTGGATCTGCTGTTGGGTTCTCAGCTCCTCCCCCTCCTGCCCCACTGGGCTGAGCTCTGCCCCCATCACTACCTCCATCCTGCCCCTCCCCCTCCTCTCTGTGCCTCTGGGCTCCTGCTGTCTGATTGGCTCCAGTCTCATCAGTAGATTCTGCTGCTGCTGGTGTTTCTGTTTCCTCTTCCTGGTCCTGACTCTGTACTGGAGCTGGTGCTGGATGCGGGGGAGAAAAGGGGCTGGATGGGGGAGTGGGGAGGGACTCCTCTTCATTTCCTGTTTTGGATGGAGCATCAGGTGGAGAGTTCCCCCCCTCAGTCTCCACTCCACTCTCTTCTGAATCTTCACCCCGATTTAGTGATTCTGTGCAGAAATGAAATAAAATATTAAATCTGATGTAAAGCAGGTGACTGACTGGCAGGTTACCTGCTGCTTCTCTGTACTTACCTGTCTGACTCTCCTCCTGTGAAATTCCAGCACTCCCATCAGTCCCTTTGTGCTGCTCAGTCAGTGCTGTCTTCTGATGCTCATCCTGGGTCTTAACTGGCCTCCATCCACTGTCAATAAGCTTTACTTTATCCCGAACTTTTAGCGTAGAAACAGGAAATATGGTTGTGTGTCCTGAGTACAGTACAAATGCAAGGAGGCTCACAGGTGAATATCTGATCCTGCTTTACATCAAGGCCAGGATTCAATCTCCATTTGTTCTTACTGCTCACACAGAATAGTGCAAGGGTTATTTTTGTATCTAAACAATACAGTTTAATAAATTCAAAATATTCACCCTGAATTAATCTTTCTTTGGAGAAATTAAATAAATCTACCTGTAAATGTATCCGAGCAGCAAGTGCACCTGCACACAAGATAATGAGCAGGAACAGCGGCCTGAGTCTCTCACTGAGGATGTTACCTGCTGCTTCTCTGTACTTACCTGTCTGACTCTCCTGAATATCCTCCTCTTCCTTTGGTCTGCTGAGGAGCTCCTGGGCTGGATCTGCTGTTGGGTTCTCAGCTCCTCCCCCTTCTGCCCCACAGTGCTGAACTCCGCCCCCATCACTACCTCCATCCTGCCCCCCCCTCTTCTCTCTCTGCCTCTGGGCTACTGCTCTCTGATTGGCTCCAGTCTCATTAGTAGATTCTGCTGCTGCTGCTCTTTCTGTTTCCTCTTCCTGGTCCTGACTCTGTACTGGAGCTGGTGCTGGATGGGGGGGAGAAAAGGGGCTGGATGGGGGAGTGGGGCGGGTCTCCTCTTCATTTCCTGTTTTGGATGGAGCATCAGGTGGAGACTCAGGAGCGCTGGACGGGACAGTGCCAGAGGAGGGGTGTTTAGAGTTCCCCCCCTCAGTCTCCACTCCACTCTCTTCTGAATCTTCACCCCGATTTAGTGATTCTGTGCAGAAAAGAAATGCAATATTAAATCTGATGTAAAGCAGGTGACTGACTGGCAGGTTACCTGCTGCTTCTCTGTACTTACCTGTCTGACTCTCCTCCTGTGAAATTCCAGCACTCCCATCAGTCCCTTTGTGCTGCTCAGTCAGTGCTGTCTTCTGATGCTCATCCTGGGTCTTAACTGGCCTCCATCCACTGTCAATAAGCTTTACTTTATCCCGAACTTTTAGCGTAGAAACAGGAAATATGGTTGTGTGTCCTGAGTACAGTACAAATGCAAGGAGGCTCACAGGTGAATATCTGATCCTGCTTTACATCAAGGCCAGGATTCAATCTCCATTTGTTCTTACTGCTCACACAGAATAGTGCAAGGGTTATTTTTGTATCTAAACAATACAGTTTAATAAATTCAAAATATTCACCCTGAATTAATCTTTCTTTGGAGAAATGAAATAAATCTACCTAAATAAATCTACCTGCAAATGTATCCGAGCAGCAAGTGCACCTGCACACAAGATAATGAGCAGGAACAGCTGCCTGAGTCTCTCACTGAGGATGTTACCTGCTGCTTCTCTGTACTTACCTGTCTGACTCTCCTGAATATCCTCCTCTTCCTTTGGTCTGCTGAGGAGCTCCTGGGCTGGATCTGCTGTTGGGTTCTCAGCTCCTCCCCCTCCTGCCCCACAGTGCTGAACTCCGCCCCCATCACTACCTCCATCCTGCCCCCCCCTCTTCTCTCTCTGCCTCTGGGCTACTGCTCTCTGATTGGCTCCAGTCTCATTAGTAGATTCTGCTGCTGCTGCTCTTTCTGTTTCCTCTTCCTGGTCCTGATTCTGTACTGGAGCTGGTGCTGGATGGGGGGGAGAATTAGGTGGGTGGGGAGGAGAGGGGCTGGATGGGGGACTGTCGAAGGTCTCCTCTTCATTTCCTGTTTTGGATGGAGCATCAGGTGGAGACTCAGGAGCGCTGGACGGGACAGTGCCAGAGGAGGGGTGTTTAGAGTTCCCCCCCTCAGTCTCCACTCCACTCTCTTCTGAATCTTCACCCTGATTTAGTGATTCTGTGCAGAAAAGAAATGCAATATTAAATCTGATGTAAAGCAGGTGACTGACTGGCAGGTTACCTGCTGCTTCTCTGTACTTACCTGTCTGACTCTCCTCCTGTGAAATTCCAGCACTCCCATCAGTCCCTTTGTGCTGCTCAGTCAGTGCTGTCTTCTGATGCTCATCCTGGGTCTTAACTGGCCTCCATCCACTGTCAATAAGCTTTACTTTATCCCGAACTTTTAGCGTAGAAACAGGAAATATGGTTGTGTGTCCTGAGTACAGTACAAATGCAAGGAGGCTCACAGGTGAATATCTGATCCTGCTTTACATCAAGGCCAGGATTCAATCCCCATGTTTCCTCACTCTTCACACACAATAATGCATGTAATGCAGTTATATTTGGTCTTCACCTTCACAATTTTACAAATTCAAAGTAAACGTTTAACACTTTATACTTAAATTCTGACCCAAAGCTAAGGACAAGTGTTGACTTTTGTGAATGGGGATAGAAAATGTATAGTTAGTCACTTGTTCGACATTTACAAAAGGTTTATACAATAAATTATCTGGTCAATCATCTAAAATACTTAACGGTCAACAGTTAAGGGTCAATCCGACTCAAGAAATTTCTAATTTAATTCATGGCTTGAAAAATGTCCACAATGTTTTATGGGTATTTTGTAATTTATTTCCTTTCCTGAACTGACTGAACTGCAGGGTAATTGATCCCAATCCTGAAACAGAGGCATTTCAGTACTGCTGCTTCATTATGAGACACGTTTCTGTTCAGAGCACAGTTAATTCTGCCTTACCTGGAGTTTCCTCAACGTTTTCAGGGTCTGCTGGTAATAGCTGTTGTCTTTCTGTTTCAAAAGAAATGTTTCATAGATTTGGTTCATTTAGTTTTACTAGCAGCATGCCTACCTCTGAAGTTTATGAATAGGAATACATCTGATTTTAATACATTTGTCATTGAGTACTGTATAGGCATACATTGTATAGATGTTAAGTTTTTGGAGGAAACCTGCAGCTGCAGTGTTTTGAATTAGGAGATAAAGTACCAGAGGGAGTGATGTCATCACCTGCAGCTTTAAGGCCAGAGTGAATAACACTGTTCTGCAGCTCACCATTTACTGCAGCTTCAGAGTCTGTCTCTCTCAGTCTTGTCTTTTCTACAATATAAGATATGAAATATTATTCAATACTCATCGTGCTTCACAGTAGTATCATCACAGTCACCACCATCATTTCTACAGCTTACCCCCAGATTGAGCTTCCGTGTCCTCTTTATTCTGTCTTTCTACAATGTAAAAGTATGATTTTTATTATTATTAGTCCTGGGTGTAGTAGCGCTAATGTATGAGCTTTCAGTCCCACAGTATTGGAGAGCTTGTGCTCATTTTATGGAGACAACAGGAGTGCAGCCCTACTGAGTAACTGCTCCAGAAACAGCAGGATCTGCATATGAACGCGTTTATTAATATAATTTCATGTGTTATTTGAAAGACTCTTACTTTTGTAGCATTTCTTGTAGTAAAATAAAAGCAATCCCACAATGATGAAGATGAGGAGGAGGACAATGACTACAGAAATAATGACAGAGGCGCTTCCTAAAAACAAAGAAAAACAGAGCATGTTAGAAAAATATAAAAGACACAAAGCTCACCATTTTGATCTGACTATTGAAAGATGTATATAAATATATTTCTGTGTGTATATATTTCTGACTTTAGAAGATGATTTATTTAGCTCCCTGTGTTAATGAAATGGCAGTTAATGTGAAGTTGACTGGTTGCTCAGCAACAGCTGTCTCAGCTGACAGTGCTGGGGAGGATTGGGGTCAGTAGTAATCAATGTGCCCCAGTCATGTTTCAGAGACTGTGGGGTAGTTGGGGCACCTGAGCATTTAACCCCTAGTAGGACCCCGACAGTACCGTGAACAGGGTCTTTACCCAGTGCTCTATGATGTAGACCAGAGGGTGAAATTTGGGTGGAAGTCCCATGGAATTCACAGGATAGCACAGAAAATTCAGCAGGGGCTTGTAACCCCAGGAGAACAGCAGAACATGAACAAATTGTAAATTTAGCAAGCGGAAAAAAAAATTGCAGTATGCTTAAGTTAAGTTAAAACCCTTAGACCACAGACCTGCATACCAGCTGGAACAGCTACCCAAACCTATGAAATGAGCATTAGGGGTGATTCAGAATGATTCAGAATGCCGCTGCCTGATTCAGAATGCCGCTGCCCGGCTCATCTACAACCTCCCCAAATTCTCCCACGTCACTCCTCTGCTGCGATCACTTCACTGGCTACCGGTCGCTGCCAGGATCCGATTCAAAGCCCTGACCCTTGCCTACACTGCCGCCAACAGGACAGCCCCCATCTACTTGCAGGACATGACTCAATTCTATGTGCCTGCTCGACCACTCCGCTCTGCAGCAGCAGGGCGTCTTGTAACCCCTCCCACCCGCCCAAAGGGATCACAGAGCTTCTCCACCCTAGCTCCCCAGTGGTGGAACGAACTCCCCGTCCCTCTCCGAACCTCCCCCTCACTATCCATCTTCCGCCGTGGCCTGAAGACTCATCTCTTCAGACTATACCTAGAATAACCACCACCATGCTGTGTATATATATTTTAAAAAAAATTAAAAAAAAAACCCTTTTTCCTTGTCACTTGTTACATGTTGCCCCATCCCTGCACTTCTTGGTAAATTGTATTTGTCCTAATACTCTAGCTTAATCTTCTGCCTAGTTTGGCTTTGCAGATGTTAGACCAGGATAGTGTTCATTGTTCTCAGCTAGAAATAGCTGTACAAAATAAGTAATTGTACCTTACTGAACCCGTGTTCAGCAGTTGTCTACGATCATGAAAATGCACTTCTTGTACGTCGCTTTGGATAAAAGCGTCTGCCAAATGAATGTAATGTAATGTAATGGGGTGGACTACATAACAACTGGAACAGCTACCCAAACCTGTGAAATGAGCATTAGGGGTGGACTGTGGCAGCCAGGATGGCAGGCCTGTGCTCAGTCCCTACATCAGCTGAGTGGGCCTTACCTGGAGCAGGGAAGCAGCTCTTTACAGGAAAGTCTGTTCTGCTCTCACCCACAGGGTTGTGCAGCACACAGGTGTAGATTGCATCAGAGCTCTCTGCTGCCTCTATCTTCAGCTGGGACCCTGGCTGGGGCTCTATGGCAGGCCCCTCCCACCTGTACTGAGTGCTTGGTCTGTCGTCCCCAGAGCACAGCAGGGTTACTGAGGAGCCGTTCACTTGGCAGGTGACTGCTGGTTTACCTACAGCATCCACATGGAGAACAAAGGCTTGTGACCTCACAGCTAACTTTAGCATTGTCTTTCATGGATTAACACACCTGACCCACATGATCGAGTAATATAAAGCTCTTTTTTACTGAAACACTAGGGTATGACTATAGGGTCTCACATGCTATTCACTCCCATATCCTTGTGGTTACAGACCAACATCCCCTCCCACATCTGCACACAAATCCCATACAGGTATGATATTTTTCTGGGATAGACCAACCTGTCATACAGGTTACAGGTGTGCACAGATTGTTAGTGACTCAGTTCAGCTGAACTGTTGATCAAATGTCTTTTTTTTTAACCCTGTTGTCGGATAATCTAGTTTTTAGATTATGATCTTTGAGAAACAGACATTATCATTTATATGACCATGGGATTGTATCCGTTTTCTCTCCCTGCTCTCCACTCCACTAACATGAAAGGGAACATCCATGGGGCAATGAAGCCCTGTTACAGGTCTTATCTCTACACAAGTCTGGGGTGTCCTGGAGAGCTGTCTCCCCTTCAAATGTTTTACAGATTTACCACCTCCCAGAAGAGACAGGACCCCCTATTGGGGGTCAGAGACCAAACGTGGGGCACAAAGATCCGTTTTCCTTTGAAGTTTGAATGCAATATTTAAGATTTAACTGAAATCACTGACTGAAAGTCTTGATGCCGATATAGATAATGGTAATTTAGCCTGATAGTTCTAAATCTCCATTTTTAGAACCAATTCTAGTTTCAAGCAGAAACCAATGTGGTATGATTTGGTCTTGATACATGGAAATTATTTTGCCTGAAGGTGGAGACTGCAACTGATAAGATTAAACAATCCTTTATCTTTATTCTGTTATTGGAGGCAGAGGTAAACTTCCATGTTTCCTTCCTTGAGAGCTGAACTGGATTACCTCCTAAGATATTCCTGTTTGGTCTCTTTATAAAGATAGTAAGATAATGAATCTTCTGATAATAATATCACAGTGCTTAGCCCATCGTCCAAAACATAAGACCATGTTAATACATAGTTTAATGCCTAGTTTTCAGATAAGACAGTCCCTGCTCCCACACCCCCACACTTCTCACCTCACCCAATTAGTGCAGCCATGTGCACCCCCTTTCTCTCAACTGTTCCCCCTCCCTCGTGGGATAACATAAAAATGTGTATTTTTCTTTAGCTACTGTAGTTAGTCAGAGTTAGGAGGAAGAAAGTGGTTCTGGGGGGCTTAACATCAGCCAGTAACATCTTTTGCGGTGGACATTCTGGGGTTCAGATCTGTGGTTGCCATCCAAGGAATCTGAGCTTTCCATCGAGGGCTGGTGTTGTGTGGAGTTTGGTGTGCACAGGATATGACGTTTCTGTCTTACAGCTCACCTGGCATCCTTAATCTCTGGCTTTTGGAATATTTGGCTGCGTTTTGGTTGTTGGACTGCAATCTTGGTTTCCTGGGGCATGTTTGGGAGAACTGGCCGTGGTTTGGTTTTTTCACTCATTTCCTTTGTGACTGTAACTTGTCCATGTCGGTAACATTGTGTTTTCTTTTCTTTAAGGTAGCAGAACCTTGTCTTTATCATATGTGAATCTTTGTTGTAACTTAATGAATTTCTTAATTTTAATCTGGTTCTGAGTTGTCCATTTGACAAATGAATTCGGCAATTTAATTAATTATCAATACTTTGATAATCCATCCATCCATTATCTATACCTGCTAATCCTGAACTGGGATGCGGGGGGTGCTGGAGCCTATCCCAGCATGCATTGGGCGAGAGGCAGGAATACACCCTGGACACACACCATTTGCTCACACACCCATTCCTATGGCCAATTTAGAGTCTCCAATTAGCCTCCCTGCATGTCTTTGGACTGTGGGAGGAAACCCACACGGACATAGGGAGAACATGCAAACTTCACACAGAAAGGCCCCAAGCCAAGATTCGAACCGATAACCTTATTGCTGTGAGGCGACAGTGCTACCCACTGCACCACCGTACCACCCCATCTTCGATAATAAGATGAAATTAAATTTACCAAATGTATTTTATATGTAGGATAAGTGAGGGGTTTTAACTGTTGATGCACTTGTGTTCGGTATTCAGAGTGCCGGATGTCAATCGAGGGTTTTAACTGTTAAAACTGCTGGATTCAGAAAATGAAACATATTTCATTTAATCCACTTTTGCCAACACAGCAGTTTTTACATCACATCAGAAGTCATAATCAAAGTTAAGTGCTACACATCTGTTACAACAAAAAAATCAGTTGTATGTGCTAGAATATGTGGTATATGTGTTTGTAGTAGAAATGAGTGATTTAAATTGAAGAAAGTCTCTCTCTGGTCTGGAAAGTCAGAAAAAAGTTTTTCCAACGGTAATGCCTGTTATGACTCTGCGAGTGTGTGTGTGTGTGTGTGCGTGTGTGTGTGTATGCATGTGTGTGTGTATGTGTGTATGCATGTGTGTGTGTGTCTGGGTGTTGGCCAAAACGTGTAGTAGTAGTAAAAAGCAGACTGTGGCAGCCAGGATGGCAGGCCTGTGCTCAGTCCCTACATCAGCTGAGTGGGCCTTACCTGGAGCAGGGAAGCAGCTCTTTACAGGAAAGTCTGTTCTGCTCTCACCCACAGGGTTGTGCAGCACACAGGTGTAGACTGCATCAGAGCTCTCTCCTGCCTCTATCTTCAGCTGGGACCCTGGCTGGGGCTCTATGGCAGGCCCCTCCCACCTGTACTGAGTGCTTGGTCTGTCGCCCCCAGAGCACAGCAGGGTTACTGAGGGGCCGTTCACTTGGCAGGTGACTGCTGGTTTACCTACAGCATCCACATGGAGAACAAAGGCTTGTGACCTCACAGCTAACTTTAGCATTGTCTTTCATGGAGTAACACACCTGACCCACATGATCGAGTGATATAAAGCGCTTTTTTACTGAAACACTTATGGTTGAGAACTCTGTGAAACTATAACTTTTGTGTCATTTAGCGATATTCACACTCATAACCGTGTGGTTACAGACCGACTTGTGAAGCACGGCATTTTTTCATTATTTCAATTTGCTTGGACAGACAAAATCATTCTTTTATTGCCCCACAAAATGGTTGGAAGTGTATTTCAGTAGACAATGTATATATTTTTTATAACCTACATCTAATTTTTTTTGATGAAAGCCCATAATTAACTGGGATTTGGTAATTCAGTAGAAGCAAACTCACCAAACACTTTCACCGTCTGATGATGGTACACCAGCTCTCCCTTGATCTGCAGCTCACCATCATACTCCCCACTGTCAGCCTCTGTGAGATGTGTGAGGGTCAGGGCTCCCGTTGTGAGGTCCAGGGTCGTCCTTCCTTTAAACTGTCCGTACTCAAAAACCTTTTTCTGGTCAAATTCAACCACCTTGTTTTTATTCCACCTCCACAAAATGTCCTCTGGGGGACTCTGAACATTTGGCTGCAGTGTGAAGTTCCCATTGGACTGGACAATGATGGCAGATGTGACATCACCTGCAGGAAAGCCAGAGGCATTGATGTGGATGATTAACTGTCTTTTTTGGAGTCCAAGCAGCGAAGCTGGTGGAACCCTATTGTATCTGTTAGGATTAGTATTATTATTATTCTTATTTTTCTCTGTTAAAAGTGTCTGAGGCTCAGCAACCATATGTCCTAGAGCAGCCAAATTTGGTAGGTGGGTTCCTATGGCCCCTCACTACTGAGGAACTACAAATCACCTATGTCGGCCAGATGGTGGCACTATAACAAAGGGTCATGCGTAAAAGGCCATAACTCCCACACCGTAAGTCAGATCAACACAAAACTTCATTGACCAATCTGAATGTGCTCTACAACTTTGCTATTGGGACCACCTATGTCCGCCATATTGTTTGCCCGCCATTTGGACTTTTTTATTAGTTGGGGTGCGGAAGAGCTGTAGCTCCACATCTAAAGTGTTACGACATCTAGTAAACTTCTTTACGAAAAGCGGCTATAAGACATCAATGGCGACGCACGTAATCGGACACCGTCGGGTCTAGTTTTTATCAGTGAGGGGAGGGTCTGAACTTCATAATGGACAATATTATCTATCTGGGCATTCATAAAAATATTCTTTCGTATTCCATCATAGCAACAAGATAAACCCGACAATAGCCCTAAAATATGCCAACAGGGCAGTGAAAACGCTGCCTACTGAGTAACTAAATAATCAAGACGACGTTTTAAAAAAATGATACCATGTAATTCTACAGTCAATATCTGGGACTATATATTGAAATACAACCTTACCGTTGGTTTAACACGTAGAGATGTCCCTTTTCAGACAGAGTGGTCATACATTGTCATGGACAATCCCTTTTTGAAATATATGCTCATCTGTGTTGCCTGGTTACCTTCAAAAATAGCTGTGCGTAATACCACACTTGTTGTTTCCGGTAGTAAAGTACAGCCTGGCTTGATTGACAATTCATTCATTCAGTAGGTAGGAGTATAAGCTTTCTGACGATGTATAACATGTCGGATTTTGCTTTTGGAATAGCGTTTTATCGGTCAGCGTAACTGAAATTTTCTTATCGCATTCACTTGCGCATTCACTCTGGGGTAGCAGTAGCTAAAAGACGCTGCACCTAACGAAAGGTTGTCGACGATTTTTCATGATCTCTTGGAAAATACTATTATTACTGAGGACTTCTGGGCTAAGCCATATGTTTGCTCATAGACCTATCTGACAGTTTTCTTGAGCAAAACAGAAGTGGATAGGACTTGATTTACTGTCTCTGTCTCTATCTACTGAACACATAAAATTTCATCATTGCTATGTAAATATTTCGGTTCGTCCCGTTGCTACCATAATATAACAAACTTTCTTGTGTCTGCAGCTGCAGTTTCTCGCTGCAGTTACTAATATTGAATATAAACAAAAGACGCAATTTATGCTGTAGTTTGCCAATGTCGAAATTAATAATACGGTACTCTGCGGGCAGCACGCAGGTAGCAGGGATGGCGAGTTGATATTTTGTTTTTGTTTCGTTTTTTTCAATGTTGTATTTATTATTTGAAATATGTATTGTTATTCTATCTGTCTCTGAGGTGCTCTGAAATGTGCATTCTCTGCTAAGCTGAGCAATGGATTGGAATAGGCATGTGTCTGACTTAGTGTTCACTTCAGTAGCAATAGGTGTTCTAATTTGTAAATATTTTATTATAGGAAGATGCTGTATTGTTATAGAAATATGCTGTTTTTTTATTTTAAAGTGAAAGACCTGTTTAAAGATAATTTACTTTACAATTGTTTCATTTTTGAAATATATTTTATATATTTTTCTATTGTTTAGTGTTGTAACACTATAGGCCTATGCTGATTAATATGTTGAACAGGCTTCAACTTAAAGGTTTTTAATAAACTGTGAATTTGAAAATGAGGTCAACCCTTGTGGACATTACATTTCTGATCTATTAAGGTAATTTCAGTATCGTTAGGTACCTAGTATTGAATCAGTATCGTTTCAGTATCAAGTATCGTGATACTAACCCTACAAACGCACTACGTAATAACAACGTTGCACTTTGGTCGTAATTTGGTAAGTGGCAGCATTACCAACAGGTGACGTTGTGACAACATTGCTCTATGGTCGTAAAATAACCAGTCCTTATGGAGACTGTTCTGCAACCGGATATCGGTATCAAAGTCAAAATTTTGGTATCATGACAACACTAGTGTGACGCCTTTTTTAATTGCGGCGCGGAAGCGCTGCAGCTCTACATACACGCCGGGCCATCTAAGTGTTACAACATAGTAAAGACCTTTACAGCAAGTGGCCAGGACATATCCATGGCAACGCAACCAATCCGACAGCATCTCTTAGAACAAAATTGGCAATAAATCATCAATATTTTGTACAATCATCATGATATTCAGTAGATATGTTGGGTGAAGGTATATGATCATGAGGACAAAACCATTTTAAAATCTCTCCATAGGGGGCGCAATAGTGCCAATGCTTGGACACCTCCCAATGCCGCTTGCGGCTTTAATTTAAATTTATTTATTTTATTTATTTATTTATTTATTTTTGAGTGTGTGCTGTGAAGGACAGAAAGTCTTTTATAAATACTTTTACCTACTTAATACCCTTTATATGGGAATCTTTCACTTATTAAGAGTAAAAAACAGACCAAAGTTTGCGTAGATTTTGCTACAGCAGATATTATTTCAGGTATATTCATGTAAATTCATGTTCTTTGTTTTACGACATCAAAAAAATATGATCGCTCTCAACAGAATCTGATAACGACCTAATCTGAGATTAGCCGGTATGCACGTATAGTGAAAGAACCGAAAAGCCTAAATTTGGAGAAGCCTAAAGCAGGTGATATTTGTTGATTTTACAAGAGGATAAATGCTGGGCAAAATAGAAAGGCGACACACCCAGACGTATTTATACGATGTAGACAGTTCATAGGTTGCTCTGTTATCTTTATAATCTACACGATACTGCGCATCCAAACAAGCCCTTCTCCAATGCAGTGCTGCCCGTATTTCCTACATTTGTTCCAGGAACTTGTCCCCAAATTTTCTGCTGTGTATCATCTGCTATTCTGTACTGTTCAATTTTGTGCTACAGCAAAGATTCAATTCTGTAAAAGTCGTCTTGCATATAAAATCTATTGTGTCCGTTTAATATTTGCAAACAGCACACTTCCTGTGACTGTATTGCTTCATATAACAACCTTAGAAGTCCTACAACACATACAATAGCTACTAACACGTTTAATATATTTCAAAACCACCATCAGTAATTTTACTTGGTGTAGAAACCACTGAAAATATTTACGACCAACCAACTGTAACTTTTCACACCGACGCTATTGTCATTGAGCATTTTGGATGACAAACTCTGCAAGTTTGAGTCTGTGAGTAGCAGCTGTGTTCTTGGTTTTTACTCTTAGTAGTTATTCTAATATTATAATTACCGGAGAGTAGGCTATTAATTCATTCCCCAAAATACATTATTCAATGCAGGGGGGTTGGGGCACACTGACATCCGTCTGTTCCCGTTTACTAGAATAACTGACCGAGAATATGCTAGTACAGATACTCGGATAAAAAACACATAGTTTTATAAGCCTATTTGAACGGAATCTATTAGTCTACAGACACAAATTGTGCCTCAGCTCATCCCTCCTGTCTACATTTACATTCTAAACGTAAAATATATTACGTTTAGGTGAAATATAAAGTCTCATTTAAGTCTTTCGCTTTCACTCATATATTTGTCTCCGTGCGTTTATGTATATTGACATCATGACAAAGCCATTAACCGACACGGCAGTCTCTGTAACCCGATAGAGCACGTATCCCATATTACATTTTGACGAAAATGTCGTACTATATTCAGTAGGCTATGTCAGCTGCGTAGCCTTCTGTCTTAAGTTTCTCTGAAGATGTGCCCACTCGTTGAGTACACTAGAATATAACTGTGAAACCGTCAAATGCAAAACAGGTAGGCTCGTTCCATGCAGTCAACACCGCCGGCGGTCAGAGGCTCTTCCTCAGGCAGAAATCTCACAGGATTTTAACGACTCTAACTGTAAAAGTGCAGCGCAGTGGCACAGAGCGGAGTTCAGTGAATTTCAGTTCGTAGTTTACAGCCTGTAGGCTACGGTTCTATTAGTTTTGCCTATTATTGGTTTATTTGGCATATCAACAAGATATTTAAACAAGCAACATGTGAAAAAGTAAACCATACAACAAATAATTACCGAGGCGAGTCACAGTTCTTACCAAATTTGAAGTTGGCGAAGATGAAAAATAACGCCGTGACTCTGTGGTGCTTGTCTGCCATTGCGCGCTTTCATAGCCTACTGGACTTCGGACTTTAATACACATCTAAGGTGAAGTACCTGACGTGAAAGTGAAAGTATATGTCCATGCGGCAAACCCCAATTCCCAAAACGGTTATTGGCTACTTGGATCTAGACTGCTGTGATTTGGGAGACAGACAGATTTTTGGGGGGCATCTTTTTATTCAAGACAGTGTGTGCGATACAGTTTACAGGCCTCCATCGCATAGTGATATTTTATCTCAAGGTTGACTCGATCTTTTCCGTTTAATTTATGCGCATGCCCATGTGTGTATGGAAGTTAATATCAGACTCAGAGATCGCGTAGGACTCTGCGTTAACGCGATCATGGGGAGAACATGCTAACTCCACACAGAAAGGCCCAGGCTGGGATTCAAACCGAGGACCTTCTTGCTGTGAGGCGACAGTGCTGTCCACTGCACCACCGTGCTGCCCTTGTAATCAGAATGTCTTGGCCGGTATTGATATAGAGAATAAAGAAGAACTGGATAAATGCATATTTTATTAATTTACAGACTTCCCCAACTCATCACTGGGCTGGGAGTTCGCCTGCCAGCCAGCTAGGTAGCAGGTATTGCTACATCCGTAACCCGCATAACGTTTAACCATCATAGCTTGCCAAAAATCACCTTACAGTAAAATCCACCAGTAACCGCCTTGACACTTTTGCTCTCCTCGAAATCTCAAAAGCTGCAGGGGTCACTGTGCAGTGAACATGGCCAATCCATGAGGCCAGTGTTCTCGCTAGCACATGGGACGCTGCGTCATTGGAACGCAGGACATTTCAGAGTCTGAATTTCACACTGAAGGTCCAAAGGTGATCCAAAACGAACTAAAATAGTTTTTTTGGGGGGCTATACTGGCACGTTTGATTACAAGATACAAATTAATGCAAGCAAATGAACATATGAAAAAGTGTTTACGTTTGCTTTTATAATGGTGTCTTTGTTTAATACCTGTCAATTGGTGATTCTGAGCCCCCATTAGATATTATTTGGGTAACAATGCTAACGAGGGAGCTGTGCATTCACCAGGTCAGAGGGCTTGAGCCCCCAATTTATCACATAATTTGTGGTGAGTTGTTCAGCCGACCTGGGTGTAAAAATGTGAACTGTCCCTTTCAGATACGTGTGTGGATTACGGTTATCCTTATCGGAAATTTTATGATCCGGGTTTACTGCTGAGCAAGGCTGCTTTGCTATATACTGCCCTACAAAGCCTTCTGCAGTAACTACGCAACGGGTAAAACTGAGAAAAATGGCTTTAAAGTGTTTTAACTGGCCAGCCGTCATGGTTTTTGGGCATAAAAATTACCTCATGAATATGTGTACAATTAGTGTAATATCACTTATATACCTATAACCCATTTGGCTGGCCAGTTAAAACACTTTAAAGCCATTTTTCTCAGTTTTACCCTTTGCGTAGTTACTGCAGAAGGCTTTGTAGGGCAGTATAGTCTAGATAAATTATTTATTTATTTATTATTTATTTATTTTTCACAGTTGTTGTTGGTGGTGGCCCAATTCAAACTACAGTATAACAGACAGGTAATATCAAAAACCAAAAACTAATCAAATGCTTATTGAACATATAAAACTGATGCATGACAGAAGTTGCGTGATTTCTCTGGTATTTGCCGAGCTTCGCGAATGGAAGGGCTCATATACGGCTCGTTATCTGCAAAGTTTTTTTTGGGGGGGGGGGGGGGGGGCAGAGGAAAAAGTTGGGGTGCTATCCCCCCCCCACCCCCTTGCCCCACCATAGATCTGGCCCTGGCTACTGGCATGCCGACAAGGAATGGGGGCGATCATGGACTTTTAAAAATGCTTGACAAACAAACTGGTATGGTGAGAAATATACAATATATGTACACACACTATTACAAAAAAAAAACAAGCACTCAAAAATTTGGAATAACATCGTAAGACATAATAAAATTTGGCCTTATGCATTAACAGGAACAATAACAGAAACTGAATTCAAGAAAACACTGCAGTAACAGGGGTGGCAATCAATGCATGGTTTTGAGAGCATGAACAGGAGAAGTTAAATGAGGTCAGGACTGGTTATGAAGATGAGAGTTAATCATTTCTTTATATGGTAGTTCAGTTGAAGTTCAATTCCTCACATGCACACCCACGCATACACACACACACACCCACGCACACACACACACACATGCACGCGCACACACACATGCATGCACACACACACGCACATACACACACGCATACACATACACATGCAGACACACTCACACATACACCCACGCGCACACACACACACATGCATGCACACACACACGCATACACCTGCACACACACATGCAGACACACAATCACACATACACACACACACACACACACTCACATGCACACACACGCACACACACTCACATGCACACACACGCACACACACACACACACACAAGCATGCACACACACACTGTGGTGCACTGGGCAGTATCTATCAGCCACAGCACTGATGTTTGGTCTGACTGCTGTTGGCTAAAGCCACATTCGGGTTTCAATTACAGTATGTCACCAGCAGGTGGGAGTGTTGGGCAAACTGTGGCACATAGCAGCCAGATTTTCTAAAAGAAACTTTGACTTCCTCAGCAATTAACAGAGCTGAATTCATGAAGCTTTTTTGCTGTGGCTACTTGTCAGTTCCATAATTCCAGTTTAGCACATACAAAAATAAGTCCAAAAGTCGGTTTATTTCCATGTCAAAATGATACAAAAAAGTTTCCAGTCATTGCACCATCGCCTCTCTCTTGGGCCAAAGCATCCTCCTAGCTACCGCGTGCTCAGAAAGTGCACTGTCGTCCTCTTAGTGTGTATTCTTAGTACACGATGGTCAGCATGTGAAAAATATCCTGCATACTATTCCAGAGGTACCGCAAAAGTGTCGTAAGACGGCCCATTCCTGTAGTGAAAAGGCCATGCCTGTTCCCCTCTGAATTATGGGACCCAAAGATGTCTCCGCCTGTTCCTCTCTGTGGAACCTCCTAAATAGTTTGGTACTCAATTTGTATGCTCGATAGGAGGTAAGTAAGATGCTTTGGACACAGCTCATGTGTGCTCCTCGATGCATTCCTGAAACTCCCCACCTGCCTACCTTTAGCCCTGGGAAATGTCTCCACAGCGCCCCCCAGTGGCAAAACAAAATACATTTAAAAGAAAGACTCAAAAACAGCAAACATATGGTAAATGGACTGCATTTATATAGCGCTATTATCCAAAGCACTTCACAATTGATGCCTCTCATCCACCAGAGCAGTTAGGGGTTAGGTGTTTTGCTCAGGGACACTTTGACACACGCCCAGCGTGGGGGACCAAACCAGCAACCCTCCGACTGCCAGACAACCGCTCTTACCTCCTGAGCTATGTCGCCCCACAACGGAACCATATATATCCCCAACACCCATCATGAACTGTATATTGGAATGTTTATGGATTAATATGGTTATACATTTGTATTGTGATTGATCTTTCTTTTTAAGTGAAATGATGTATGTTTAGAAGCTGCTGCCAGCTTGTTGGCTGCCTTTTCATGATGCCCCTTCAACACCCTCCATACCCCACCCCACCCCACCCCCGCAAAAAAGGACCACAATGGAAATAAGCCTTTGCACTTTGTGTTTTTATGCTTTTGATGATTTTTGTATCTGGGGCATCTCTGGCTAGAGGGGTCTCTTGGATTTTAATGATCAATAAATGTAATGTAATAAAGAATTTCAATCAATCAATCAATTCATTTCCTCAGAATGGTGTGTGTCTGAGGAGTCTTGGTATTGCTTACTGATTACCAGTGTGGTGGAAATTGTTCCAGTGAGTCACAACTACTCATTAAATACTTTTATCTGCTATGCCTGATTATAAACGTAGGACATTCTTGCGTTCATACATACATTTGTAATCTAATGTTCTTTAAGTGGGATTAATAAAATCAACAGCTGATTCCATTTTGTATTGCTCACCACTTTCTATCTCCATAAGAAACTGAACGCTAGCAGGCTCTCATATATTAGGCATGTGGGTTCTTACATGTTCTATATTGTTGATGCATGGGGGTGACCCTAATATTATTCCCAATAAAAATAAGAGGACATTTTATTTGTGAGATTGACTGCTGCAAAGCCTGTGATCCCACTGAAACATAATTGATTTCATTATGTGTATTTTAGGGAGGTCCAAATAGAAACTTCCAAGTGCAGTTTTGCAATGACCACATGCATAGGGAAGGCTCATTTGTTTTTTATCTTGCAGTTGGAACATTTAGGAGAATCTTCTCAGCTGGGTGAAGCTGCTGGCTTGCATAGGGTTCTACAGGTTCCGCTATGCAGTGCTGGCTTGTATAGGGTTCTACAGGTTCCGCTATGCAGTGCTGGCTTGTATAGGGTTCTACAGGTTCCGCTATGTAGTCAGGGTGAAGTCATATGTGTATATATTACATTACATTACATTACAGGCATTTGGCAGATGCTCTTGTCCAGAGTGACGTACAACAAAGTGTATAACCATAATCAGGAACAAGTATGAGGAAAACCCTATAGAGAAGTACTGGTCCAAGTGCAGGGAACAACCGCATAGTTCAACTTGGACCCTGAAGGTTAAACTGATTAACACTAACACAAACGAGAACAGCAACAACGCAGTCTATGCAAAAATACAAGCAGTAGTTAAGACGGGTGCATTAACTAAGTCACCTATGAAACAGCTACCTAGTTACAACCCTAAGCTTACAGTCATTTAAGAGATTACAGGGAGGTAGGGAGGGATGGGGAGAGGTGCAGCCTGAAGAGGTGAGTCTTCAATCGTCGCTTGAAATGGGTCAGTGTCTCAGCTGTTCTGACCTCCACAGGGAGGTCATTCCACCATCGTGGGGCCAGGACAGACAGGAGACGTGTTCTGGAAGCGCAGGTGCGAAGAGGGGGAGGTGCCAGGCGTCCTGAGGTAGCAGAACGGAGGGATCTGGCTGGCATGTAGGGTTTGAATATCTTGTGGAGGTATGCTGGGGCTGATCCTTTGACTGCCTGGTATGCTAGGAATATATATCTTTAGAATGTGATCTTTGATATCTTTAAATCTGTTATTAATTTAAAGATATCTAACCATCCAACCACTAACCACCACCACGCTGTATAAAAAAATAAAATAAATAAATAAAAACCCTTTTTCCTGTCACTTGTTACATGTTGCCCCATCCCTGCACTTCTTGTTAATTTGTATTTGTCCTAATACTGTAGCTTGTTCTTCTGCCTAGTTGGCTTTGCAGATGTTAGACCAGAATAGTGTTCATTGTTCTCGGGTAGAAATAGCTGTACAAATTAAATAATTGTACCTTACTGAACCCATGTTCAGCAGTTGTCTACGATCATGAAAATGCACTTTTTTGTACGTCGCTTTGGAAAAAAGCGTCTGCCAAATGAATGTAATTAATGACAGCCTGGACTCCTGCCCTTCGCAGTGTTAGGGCGTTTCCCGTAAGAACCACCGCCGCCTCGATTGTAGGGCACAATAACAAACGATTTATTCTCAACTGGTTCTACTAATACATAGATTCATTTCTTCATAATTGTGGGCTTCAGTATATACAAGTGACAGGGGCTCCACTGGTGCACATCACACACTATAATCTACAGATCATGAAAGAGAAATGAGAAGGATTAGCACTGAAACACCTCCATAGCTGGCCAAAAGGAATTAAATACAGAACAGAACACAGTGGTGGGGTGTGGCAGCAATACGACTGGCTCCCCTGATAAAAAAAAGTGAAAATAATGAAATTATAGCTGCCGCTGCTAGCCGAAAAAAAAAGTACAGCACCAGTTAGTCCTCAGCAGTTTATCTACTATTTACATGGAAATTAGACAGCAGAATATTGCAGGTGTTACAAGGTATGAGTCGGATTTTAATTAGAGCTTCATATGGCAGATGCAGATTTACTAACACACACACACACAAGCACACACACGCACACACACGCACACACACACACACGCACACACACACACACACACACACGCGCACACACACACGCACACACACACACACACACACACACACGCGCACACACACACACACACACGCACACACACACACGCACACACACACACGCACACACACACACACGCACACACACACACACACGCACACACACACACACGCACACACACACACACACACACACACACGCACACACAGCCCCAAACACAGACCAGGTGGAAATGTATAAAGCAAAGAAAGGAAAGGATTTGCCCAAATTCATACAGTATTATAGTAGCCTGTTACACCTGCTTGTGTCTTACGCACTGTAGCACCACTCAGAGTTCAGTTTCAGTTCTTTAAATGATCTCCTGTGTTCTCAGGAGCTGCTTTTCCTGTGTCTGCAGTCTTTTCATCCTGTGTCATGTGACTCAGTGCCCCGCTCTTCTGTGTCTCTCCCTCCTGTGTGATCTGGGACAGACCTGCTAAAGGGTTTAGGGGTTTTTTAGGGGCTCTAGGGGGTGCAGGGGGTTTAGGGGGCTTCAGGGAGTTTTCTGGGGGTGACTTCACCCCTCTGTCCTGTGAATCCTTCCTCTCCTCTCTCCCTCTCTCCTTCTCTTCCTCTGCCTCAGAGGTGCTGTTGGGCTCCAGATTTGGGCCTGATGTTGGGCTTTCCTCTGCACAGCAGGACTCCTCACTCGCCCCAGTGTGAGGGGGGGAACGGGCCGTGGTGTCTGGGAGTCCCTGGGCTGGATCAGCTGTGCTTAATGGCTCAGTGAGCGGGACGCTTAGATTTTCCTCTGCTGATGTGGAGTTTATATCCTGATCTGAATCAGGTTTTGGGACTCTTTTGTCCCCTCCCCCTCCTGCCTCACTACACTGGGCTGCCCCCCCATCGGTGTCTGGACCCCGTCTCAGAATATCCTCCTCTTCCTCTGGGCTGCTGGGGAGCTCCTGGGCTGGATCTGCTGTTGGGTTCTTAGCTCCTCCCCCTTCTGCCCCACTGGGCTGAGCTCCGACCCCATCACTACCTCCACCCTGCCCCCCCCCCCCCCCCTCAATCTGCCTCTGGGCTCCTGCTGTCTGATTGGCTCCAGTCTCATCAGTAGATTCTGCTGCTTCTTTTTCTGTTTCCTCTTCCTGGTCCTGACTCTGTACTAGAGCTGGTGCTGGATGGGGGGGAGATTTAGGGGGGTGGGGAAGAGAGGGGCTGGATGGGGGACTGTGGAAGGTCTCCTCTTCATTTTCTGTTTTGGGTGGAGCAGCAGGTGGAGACTCAGGAGGAGACGCACTCCCATCAGGTGTTTTGTGTGCTGCCCCCCCATTGGTGTCTGGACCCCATCTCAGAATATCCTCCTCTTCTGCTGCTGCTGCTCTTTCTGTTTCCGTTTCCTGGTCCTGATTCTGTACTGGAGCTGGTGCTGGATGAGGGGGAGAATTAGGGGGGTGGGGAGGAGAGGGGCTGGATTCGAGAGGGTGGAAGGTCTTCTCTTCATTTTCTGTTTTGGGTGGAGCAGCAGGTGGAGACTCAGGAGCGCTGAACGGGACAGTGCCAGAGGAGGGGTGTTTAGAGTTCCCCTCCTCAGTCTCCACTCCACTCTCTTCAGAATCTTCACCCTGATTTAGTGATTCTGTGGAAAAATGAAATATAATATTGAACCTGATGTAAAGCAGGTGACTGACTGGCAGGCTACCTGCTGCTTCTCTGTACTTACCTGTCTGACTCTCCTCCTGTGAAATTCCAGCACTCCCATCAGTCCCTTTGTGCTGCTCAGTCAGTGCTGTCTTCTGATGCTCATCATGGGTCTTACCTGGGCTCGTCATGGTTTCATACTGCTTTATTCTATCCCAAACTTTTACTGTAGAAACAGGAAATATCACTGTGTGTGCTGAGTACAGTACAAATGCAAGGAGGCTCATAGGTGTATATCTGATCCTTCTTTATATCAAGGCCAGGACTGAATCACCATGTTTTCTCACTGTTCACACACAGTAATGCATGTAATAGAGTTATATTTGGTCTTCACCTTCGCAATTTGGCAAATTCAAAGTAAACATTTAGCACTTTATACTTAAATTCTGACCCAAAGTGTTGACTTATGCAAATGGGGATAGGTTTATATGATACATTTTCTGGTTAATCATCTAAAATACTTAACGGTCAACAGTTAAGGGTCAAGCCGACTCAAGAAATTTCAAATTTAATTCATGGCTTGAAAAATGTCCACAATGTTCTATGGGTATTTTGTAATTTATTTCCTTTCCTGAACTGACTGAACTGCAAGGTAATTGATCCCAACCCTGAAACAGAGGCATTTCAGTACTGCTGTTTCATTATGAGACATGTTTCTGTTCAGCGCAGAGTTAATTCTGCCTTACCTGGAGTTTCTTCAACATTTTCAGGGTCTGCTGGTAATAGCTGTTGTCTTTCTGTTTCAAAAGAATTGTTTCACAGATTTAGTTTATTATCTAGTTTTACCAGCAGCACGCCTACCTCTGAAGTGTATGAATATGAATACATCTGATTTGAATACATTTGTCATTGAGTACTGTATAGGCATACATTGTTTAGATGTTAATTTTTTGGAGGAAACCTGCAGCTGCAGTGTTTTAAGTTCGGAGATAAAGTACCAGAGGGAGTGATGTCATCAGCTGCAGCTCTAAGGCCAGAGTGAATAACACTGTTCTGCAGCTCACCATTTACTGCAGCTTCAGAGTCTCTCTCTCCCAGTCTTGTCTTTTCTACAATATAAGATATGAAATATTATTCATTACTCATCGTGCTTCGCAGTAGCATCATCACAGTCACCACCATCATTTCTACAGCTTACCCCCAGATTGAGCTTCCATGTCCTCTTCATTTTGTTTTTCTACAATGTAAAATATGATTTTATTATTATTAGTCCTGGGTGTAGTAGCGCTAATGTATGAGCTTTCAGTCCCACAGTATTGGAGAGCTTGTGCTCATTTTATGGAGACAACAGGAGTGCAGCCCTACTGAATCCAGTCCTGAGTAACTGCTCCAGAAACAGCAGGATCTGCATATGGATGCGTTTATTAATATCATTTCATGTGTTATTTGAAAAGAATCTTACTTTTGTAGAATTTCTTATAGAAAAATAAAAGCAATCCCACAATGATGAAGAGGAGGAGGAGGACAAGGACTACGGAAATAATGACAGAGGCGCTTCCTAAAAACAAAGAAAAACAGAGCATGTTAGAAAAATATAAAAGACAAAGCTCACCATTTTGATCTGACTATTGAAAGATTTATATAAATATATTTCTGTGTGTATGTATTTCTGACTTTACAAGATGATTTATTTAGCTCCCTGTGTTAATGAAATGGCAGTTAATGTGAAGTTGACTGGTTGCTCAGCAACAGCTGTCTCAGCTGACAGTGCTGGGGATGATTGGGGTCAGTAGTAATCAATGTGCCTCAGTCATGTTTCAGAGACTGTGGGGTAGATGGGGCATCTGAGCATTTAACCCCCAGTAGGACCCCGACAGTACCGTGAACAGGGCCTTTACCCAGTACTCTATGATGTAGACCAGAGGGTGAAATTTTGGTGGAAGTCCCATGGAATTCACAGGATAGCACCGAAAATTCAACAGAGGCTGGTAACCCCAGGAGAACAGCAGAACACGAACAAATTGTAAATTAAGCATGTGGGAAAAAAACTAATTTCATTCAGGTGAGACATAAGGGGTAAATTGCAGTGTGCCTAACTCAAGTTAAAACCACAGACCTGCATAGCAGCCTGAACAGCTACCCAAAACTGTGAAATGAGCATTAGGGTGGACTGTGGCAGCCAGGAAGGCAGACCTGTGCTCAGTCCCTACATCAGCTGAGTGGGCCTTACCTGGAGCAGGGAAGCAGCTCTTTACAGGAAAGTATGTTCTGCTCTCACCCACAGGGTTGTGCAGCACACAGGTGTAGATTGCATCAGAGCTCTCTGCTGCCTCTATCTTCAGCTGGGACCCTGGCAGGACCTCTATGGCAGGCCCCTCCCACCTGTACTGAGTGCTTGGTCTGTCGCCCCCAGAGCACAGCAGGGTTACTGAGGGGCCGTTCACTTGGCAGGTGACTGCTGGTTTACCTACAGCATCCACATGGAGAACAAAGGCTTGTGACCTCACAGCTAACTTTAGCATTGTCTTTCATGGAGTAACACACCTGACCCACATGATCGAGTGATATAAAGCGCTTATTTACTGAAACACTAGGGTATGACTGTAGGGTCTCACGTGCTATTCACTCCCATATCCTTGTGGTTACAGACCAACTTCCCCTCCCACACCTGCACACAAATCCCATACAGGTGTGCTATTTTTCTGGGATAGACCAACCTGTTATACAGGTTACAGGTGTGTGAGATGAACCTGTGTGACTCACAGAGAGCAGATGCACAGATTTTTAGTGACTCAGTTCAGCTGAGCTGTTGATCAAATGTCTTTTTTTAACCCTGTTGTCGGATCATCTAGTCTTTAGATTATGATCTTTGAGAAACAGACATTATCATTTATATGACCATGGGATTGTATCCATTTTCTCTCCCTGCTCTCCACTCCACTAACATGAAAGGGAACATCCATGGGGCAATGAAGCCCTGTTACAGGTCTTATCTCTAAACAAGTCTGGGGTGTCCTGGAGAGCTGTCTCTCCTTCAAATGTTTTACAGATTTACCTCCTCCCAGAAGGGACAGGACCCCCTATTGGGGGTCAGAGACCAAACGTGGCCATAAGCCGCACAAAGATCCATATTCCTTTGAAGTTTGAATGCAATATTTAAGATTTAACTGAAATCACTGACTGAAAATCTTGATGCCGATATAGATAATGGTAATTTAGCCTGATAGTTGAAATCTCCATTTTTAGAACCAATTCTAGTTTCAAGCAGAAACCAATGTGGTATGATTTGGTCTTGTTACATGAAAATTATTTTGCCTGAAGGTGGAGATTGCAATTCATAAGATTAAACAATCCTTTATCTTTATTCTGTTGTTGGAGGCAGAGGTAAACTTCCATGTTTCCTTCCTTGAGAGCTGAACTGGATTACCACCTAAGATATTCCTGTTTGGTCTCTTTAAAAAGATTGTAAGATAATGAATCTTCTGATAATAATATCACAGTGCTTAGCCCATCGTCCAAAACATAAGACCATGTTAATACATAGTTTAATGCCTAGTTTTCAGATCAGACAGTCCCTGCTCCCACACCCCCACACTTCACACCTCACCCAATTAGTGCAGCCATGTGCACCCCCTTTCTCTCAACTGTTCCCCCTCCCTCGTGGGTCAACATAAAAATGTGTATTTTTCTTTAGCTACTGTAGTTAGTCAGAGTTAGGAGGGAGAAACTGATTCTGGGGGGCTTAACATCAGCCAGTAACATCTTTTGCGGTGGACATTCTGGGGTTGAGATCTGTGGTTGCCATCCAAGGAATCTGAGCTTTGCATCGAGGGCTGGTGTTGTGTGGAGTTTGGTGTGCACAGGATCTGACGTTTCTGTCTTACAGCTCACCTGGCATCCTTACATTTAAATCTCTGGCTTTTGAATATTTGGCTGCCGTTTGGTTTTTGGACTGCGATCTTGGTTTCCTGGGGCATGTTTGGGAGAACTGGCCGTGGTTTGGTTTATTCACTCATTTCCTTTGTGACTGTAACTTGTCCATGTCGGTAACATTGTGTTTTCTTTTCTTTAAGGTAGCAGAACCTTGTCTTTATCATATGTGAATCTTTGTTGTAACTTAATGAATTTCTTAATTTTAATCTGGTTCTGAGTTGTCCTCTGCCTATCAATGAATTTGGCAATTTAATTCATTATTGATACTTTGATAATCCATCCATCCATTATCTATACCCGCTAATCCTGAGCTGGGTTGCGGGGGGTGCTGGAGCCTATCCCAGCATGCATTGGGCGAGAGGCAGGAAAACACCCTGGACACACACCATTCACTCACACACCCATTCCTATGGCCAATTTAGAGTCTCCAATTAGCCTACCTGCATGTCTTTGGACTGTGGGAGGAAACCCACACGGACATGGGGAGAACACGCAAACTTCACACAGAAAGGCCCCAAGCCAAGATTCGAACCCACAACCTTACTGCTGTGAGGCGACAGTGCTACCCACTGCACCACCGTACCGCCCCATCTAAGATGAAATTCAATTTTCCAAATGTATTTTATATGTAGGATAAGTGAGGGGTTTTAACTGTTGATGCACTTGTGTTCGGTATTCAGAGTGCCGGATGTCAATCGAGGGTTTTAACTGTTAAAACGGCTGGATTCAGAAAATGAAACATATTTCACTTAATCCTCACTTTGCCAACACAGCAGTTTTTACATCAGAAGTCATAATCAAAGTTAAGTGCTACACATCTGTTGCAACAAAAAAATCAGTTGTATGTGCTAGAATATGTGGTATATGTGTTTGTTGTAGTAGTGAGTGATCTAAATTGAAGAAAGTCTCTCTCTGGACTGTGAAGTCAGAAAAAGGTTTTTCCAACGGTAATGCCTGTTATGTCTCTGCGAGTGTGTGTGTGTGCGTGTGTGTGTATGCATGTGTTTGTGTGTCTGTGTGTTAGCCAGAGCGTGTAGTAGTAGTAAAAAGAAGACTGTGGCAGCCAGGATGGCAGGCCTGTGCTCAGTCCCTACATCAGCTGAGTGGGCCTTACCTGGAGCAGGGAAGCAGCTCTTTACAGGAAAGTCTGTTCTGCTCTCACCCACAGGGTTGTGCAGCACACAGGTGTAGATTGCATCAGAGCTCTCTGCTGCCTCTATCTTCAGCTGGGACCCTGGCTGGGGCTCTATGGCAGGCCCCTCCCACCTGTACTGAGTGCTTGGTCTGTCGCCCCCAGAGCACAGCAGGGTTACTGAGGGGCCGTTCACTTGGCAGGTGACTGCTGGTTTACCTACAGCATCTAAATGGAGAACAAAGGCTTGTGACCTCACAGCTAACTTTAGCATTGTCTTTCATGGATTAACACACCTGACCCACATGATCGATTAATATAAAGCGCTTTTTTACTGAAACACTAGCGTATGACTGTAGGGTCTCACATGCTATTCACTCCCATATCCTTCTGGTTTCAGACCAACTTGTGAAGTACTTTGAAATAATGAAAAAATGCCATGTTTGCTTGGACAGACAAAGACACTTTTTTATTGCCCCACAAAATGGTTGAAAGTGTATTTCAGTAGACAATGTACTTTTTTCTTTATTTATAACATACAGCTAAATCTCTTTGATGAAAGCCCACAATTACCTGGGATTTGGTCATTCAGTTGAAGCAAACTCACCAAACACTTTCACCGTCTGACGATGGTACACCAGCTCTCCCTTGATCTGCAGCTCACCAACATACTCCCCACTGTCAGCCTCTGTGAGATGTGTGAGGGTCAGGGCTCCCGTTGTGAGGTCCAGGGTCGTCCGTCCTTTAAACTGCCTGTATTCAACCACCACCTCCTGGTCAAATTCAACCACTTTATGATAATTCCACCTCCACAAAATGTCCTCCAGGGGACCCTGAACATTTGGCTGTAGTGTGAAGTTCCCATTAGACTGGACAATGATCTCAGTTATTAAATCACCTGCAAGAAAGTGAAGTATATTAAAACAAATCATGAGCAATTTAAAAAAATTTTTTTACTTTAATCTGAGCTAACAGGTTAGCAAGTATACAGATACAGTAAATGACGTTAGAGAAATGATCAGGTAAGTTCCTTTGCTGGCACTAGTCCAGGACATTTGGCTAATATAACCCATTCATAATGGAATTTTATGGTTCATTATTTTGCTCAGGAAAATGTTTTTTTTTTGCCCTTAGTGAAATGAGAGAGGGGGCTCCTTTAAACTGCAGTGATCAGATATTGATTTTACAACATAAATACTGAGCACTCAAAAAAATCTGAAGAAAACCAGCCACTGCCCTGTCCAAAGAAGCTGGCTGAAAGGTGTCACACACCCACAAGTGCTTAACTGCTGCAGTTTCCAGGTAACTCCTTGTGTTGTGATTTACTTTGCACTGTGAGTCTAAGCAAGCGGGTTTCCAAAGCAACGCTACCCATATTTTGCTACATTTGTTCAATGGACTAGTGCCAGTTTTCTCCTCTTGCATATCATATCGTATTTGGTCTTTAAGTGTTGCGCCACATCAAAGATACAAATCTGTAAAAGTCCAAGTGTATATAAAATCAATGGCATCACTTTAATCAGTGGATCACTGACAGATCTCCCCTTGCACTCTTCTCCACTGAAGCAGCAGGGCAGGGAGGAGCCTAACTTGTCCTTTGGATCCTGTAAGCGCAGCGGAAGTATCTGAGTGGTGAAGGAACGCGTGTAGTCTCACCTGGTGCTACTAGAACAGGAGTAATTTAATGATATCTTTATTGACTCCAGAACAATGTTTTAACATTTCCTCTGTGCCAACAGTTATGCATAGGTGGAGGAGACTGCTTTCCGCCAGTAGTGTGGCTCTATACCGATCGCTATCTATCATGGTAGGCGTGGACGTGCCTCTGGCTTGTGTAGCCTGCATAAATCCTGCTACAACACTAGTGTATAAGCAAGTGCCTACAGGGTGCAGATGTCCTGAGTTCTGTGTGTATGTTAGGACCTTAAAACTACGAGGTGTGCAGATGTAAGATTCAAAGAGGAATGCCAGGTCAAAATGAATGTAGTTTATTGTACAGTGTGGTCAATAGTGGCAATATACAGTAGTCCAAAAGTATGTGTATAGTGAGATGGCTATATGCATATGATGCAAAGGAGACCATGTTGATGAGTCTCCCTGAACCATTCCATGTTTCTCCTTATATACCCAAAAGATAAAATCAAAACACCTAGTCATCAAGTGAAGACTCAATCATGACTGAACAGGACATCGATGATCCTCCGTACACTATCTCTGTAAGCATACCACCTTTGCATCTGGCTGGGCGCTGACCCATAGGTACCAAGATTTAGTCAGCACCCAGCACCCAGCACCAAAGACACCAACTTCTATTTTACTCTGAGGCAGACTTCTGTGAGCTGCCCTACAGTCCACTACCAGCCAAATTACTAAAGGAACTGTGACTGGTATGGGGCGTGCCTGTGCTTAACCTCGTTAGCTGGCCTTGTTAGCCTCTGGTTTTGTACCCAACCCCTTGACAGTTTAGCTTCTGTCATCAAGCCCCTGGTGCAAAAGCCTAATTTTAAACCCTGAAATCCTAAAAAACTACAGACCTACCTCCATTCTCCTCTTCTAAAATACTTGAGAAGGCTGCAGCCAAACAGCTCAGCGCTTTGCTGAAGATGAATAATATTGATGAAAGCCTTCATGTTCATAACCCCATTGCAGCACAGAGACCAGATCTAATGACCTCCTTTTAGCCTCAGATCAGACAACTCCTATACTCGTCTTAATCTCAGCACAGCATTTGATTGTGTAGAACAGGCCTGAAGGTCTATCTTCCAGTATTTCTTAATTCCAACCCTAACAAACCACACCATAAGAATTAGAGATGTCGTTCAGTTGCTAATTAGTAGAATCAAGTGTGCCGAATTAGGGTTGAATTTTTATTTTATTTATTTAACTATTATTTAACCAGGAAAACCCCATTGAGATTGAAATCTCTTTTGCAAGGGGGACTTGCCATGAAAAACAAAGTTACCCAACAAGACTTATACCTAACAAAATGTACAAACATCAAATGTAGAATGAGACAGAGGTGTAAAAATAATTAAAAGTAGAGAAGAGGTTAAAAGCAGGAGCATACTTCGGTCACAGAGTCATAAATGGAAATGAAAACCTATAGGATGGAAGGATGGATCTCCAGGAACAGGACTGGGCTGCTCTGCGGCAGACCATGACATTCTTTTGCACACACACAAGGAGTGTGTAGGAATATGTGGGCAAGCGCTCCACATTATTGAGATCATACCTGACAGACAGATTTCAGTTTGTTCATGTTAATGATTAATCCTCATACCACTGTAGGGTCAAATGCAGGGTCCTACAGGGCTCTGTCCTTAGGCCTTTGTTGTTCTACATTCTACCCTTTTCATTTATTCATCACTTTTTATTGAAAAACATACATACAATGTACTGCCGCTGACTTACAAATCACTTTGTGGTCCAGCCCCCTCACACCTTTCCAACCTGCTCACACTGTATGTTCCCACAGAAATTCTCCATTCCCAAGATTCAGGACATCTTGTCCCAAAAATTAAAAGAACAAACAGTACATGGCAAAGCTTTTTCATACAGAGCCCCTCTGCTGAGGAACTGTCAGCCCGACCATGTCAGGGAAGCAGAGTCAGTTTGCACTTTTAAAACCAGGCATAAAACTGTTTCATTTTTATAAAACAGTTTTTTCTGCGTTTTAATCCTGTGGTTTTGCATGCTTGTTTTTAAACTATATTTGTATTTTGTAATATTGTTTCGTACGGTGTAGTGACCTCTGGGTTAAATTCACTTTAAAATCCAATTTAAACTTAATGTTTGCAAACGGCACACCCCATTTTACCCATGATCTACCCATTACCAAAGTTTTACAGAACAACGTTAGAATGTGAAGCCTGAGTTGACGGATACCGACAGCCTACAGACGCAGCTAGCAGCTGCTCATCCCTCCTGTCTACACCCACCATTCTAAATTTAACATAGGGCCTATATTACACTAGGTGAAATAAAATAAAAACGTCTCGTTTAAGTGTTTTACGCCCATGTTGCTGTAGCCCAATCGGTCTCAATCTGTTTACCTATGATGGCAATTTGTCCTCACAAATCATTAGCTCGCAGAGCGGTTTCTGTTTCCGGATATCATGTATGTGGCAAAATGTATGTTTACTGTGTCGTTTACATGCAGTCCGTGTCTCTGTAAATGTGTTCACTCGTTGAGCGTTCGCCAGAATATAGGCCTAATATAAAAATAAAATTAAAAAAACAATTCACAGCTAGAAAGTTCCATGGTACTGTCAGAAACACGACAACAAGGTCAGAGCTTCCACTCATAACAGGTAGGGTCGCTCAACACTGCCCGCAGCGTCCGCGGTCAGAGGTTCTTCCTCGGTCAGAAATCACTCAGGATTCTAACGGCTCTAACTGTAAAAGAGCAGTGCGTGGAACAGAGCGAAGTTCAGCGAATTCGGCTCGTGGTTTACAGCTTATGTCGCTATTTTAGTTTATATAGATAAATTTGGCATATGAACTAGATTGCTAAATGTGTTACCTCTGAGAAATGTTCTGACGTAAAACACACAGAACGAATAATTACCGAACCGATTTAGGAAAACAGTTCTCACCAAATTTGAAGTTCGCGAAGATAAATAACGCCGTTGTGATTCTGAAGTGCTTGTCTGCCATTGCTCACCTTCATAGTGGACTTTAGATTTATGAACACACCTTAGTGGGCAGGACCGAAAGTGAAAGCAGTGCGCTTTTGTCCACAACCCTTATTTGTTATAACCGTGTAAATACCAGAAGAATCCAAATAATATCCACAACAAGCCCAATACTTAACAGCGCCTGTTTAATCTTTGCATGGGAAAATGGGAATGTATTGTCACATAAGGGCAAACTTAAATAAGTCAATAAATAAATAAACTCTATTCATTGTTACAATGAAGATCACACGTTAAATCAAAATAAAATAAATTTTATTTGTAAAGCGTTTTTTCTATTATTACATATTTGTCAAACTGCATGGTTTCAGATCTTTAGACAAAACGTAATATTAGACAAACTGACGCTGAGTAAACAAAAAATCTTTAAAATAATTATTTTATTTATTTAATGAAAACAGTTTCAAACACCCATATCACCCATGTGAAAAAGGAATTGCTCCCTTAGTTATTCAATCAACCAATTAACCAAATCTAATTGAGAATCAGATTCAGCTGATTGAACACAGCCAGGCTTGATTGTAGCCAGCCCTGTTGAATCTAAACTCACATTGAACTTTACCATCAGAGTGAAGTAGTCACCACAAAGTTTCTACAAACACACTATGCCACAATCAAAAAGGACATTCCAAAGAGATGAGAAAAAAGTTGTTGAAATATATCAGTCTGAAAAGGGTTACAAAGCCATTTCTTTGGGGCGACATAGCTCAGGAGGTAAGAGCGGTTGTCTGGTAGTCTGAGGGTTGCCGGTCCGATCCCCCACCCTGGCCATGTCGAAGTGTCCCTGAGCAAGACACCTAACCCCTAATTGCTCTGGTGAATGCGAGGCATCAATTGTAAAGCGCTTTGGATAAAAGCGCTATATAAATGCAGTCCATTTGCTATTTACCATTTCTAAGGCTCTGGGACTTCGCCTAAATACAACGAGAGCGATCATCTCCAAATGGAGAACCCTTGGAACACTGGTGAATCTTCCCAGGACTGGTCAGTGTTCATGACTTCACAGTAAGACAGAGACTGGGCGAAAATGGGATTCATGGGAGAGGAGCAAGGTAGAAGCCACTGCTATCCAAGGGAAACATTGTTGGTCTTACATTTGCAAAGAAATGCACCTGGATAATCTCCAAGGCTTTTGGGATAATGTTTTATGGGCAGATCAGTCAAAGGTGGAACCTTTTAAACAACAAGGGTCCCATTATGTGTGGCCTAAAGTAAATACAGCATGTCACAGTCAGATCTTCGTACCAACAGCCAAACATGATGGTGGTAGTGCGATGGTGTGTGGATGATCTGCTGCCTTGGGACCTGGATGACTTGCCATTATTTAAGGAACCATGAATTCTGCTCTATACCAGACAATTCTTAAGGGGAATGACCAGTCATCTGTTTGTGAGCAGAAGCTGAAGCATAATTGTGTTATGCAGCAAGACAATGATACACAACATAAAAGTAAATCCACATCTGCATGGCTGAAAAGAAAATTTACATTTTGGAGTGGCCTTGTCAAAGTTTTGACTTGAACCAAATAGAGATTCTGTGGCAGGACCTAAAACGAGCAGTTCATGCTCGAAAACCTAACAATTTGTCCTCAATTAAAGCAGTTCTGCAAGGAAGAGTGAGCAAAAATTCCTCCACAGAAATTTGAAAACTGATCAAATTATAGAAAGTGGTTTTAGTTATTGCTGCTAATTGTGGTGCGACCAGTTATTAAGTTTAAAGTGGTAATTACTTTTTCACATGGATGATAGGGGTGTTTTGTGTTTACTCAAGTTTCCTATGTCTAATACTATATTTTGTCTTAATATCTGAAACCATTCTGTGTAAAATATGCATTAAAAAAGAAAATGAGGTCGCTGTACTTTTAAATGAGAAAAATGAAATATGCTATTTCTTATGGTGGGCATGCTCCAAAATGTTCACAGACCTCCAAAAACAGTGCTTCACTTGAACACCTAAGCCACCCACTGTACCTGTAAGAACTATAAACACTAACACACACACGCACCCACCCACACGCACACACACACACGCACACACACATACACATACGCACACATACACGCACACACACCCATGCACACACATACACACACACGCACACACGCATGCACATATACACACACACGCCCACACAAACATGCAGACACACACACACACACACACACACGTAGACACACGCACGCAGACACGCACACACACAAACACACACGCATGTACGCACGCACACACACACGCATGCATGCACATATACACACACACGCCCACACGCACACACAAACATGCAGACACACTAACACACACACACACACAGACAAACACACATGGTTATATTTCCAGGCACATTTAGGTTGTTGTTTAGGCCTGTAATTTTATGACCGCAGAGCCCATGTTTGGTCTTCAATTAAAATCTGAATAGTAATTACAGTACGTCACCACTACATGGGAGTGTTGGGCAAAGATTGGCACTTAACAGCGCAGTCTGATTTTCAAAAAAATAAAAGGTCCTCCTCATGAAGACTGCCACTGCACGATATAGCATTCTGGAGCAGTCTTGACTGTGCATAGTGATTATCAGTGCAGTGAAAGTCAAAAACTACGCATTAAAAAAACATCTGCTTTACCTGAATAAAAACATTGAAAATGTTTGTGTTGAAACATGTATTCGCTATTTCATGTTTAATTTTTGGTGGGATTGAACAAATCAGTTGCTGTTTACATTATATATTGCTCCCCATTTTGGACATAGACTCAAAATCAATGCATCCTTTTGAACCAATTCACAAACAGTGTTTGGTTTATACCCCTTGCTTCTTGTGTCAAAGCTTATTTCCTGTCTGTTTTAACTGCAGCCCTGTCTCAATCTCTCTGACTCTAGCCGCGTTTCCACCAAAAGTACCCAGAACTTTTAGTTTTTTAGGAACTACTTTTCAAGGAACTAAAAGGTTCCTTCAGCCCATTGTTGTCTGCGTTTCCACCGCGGTCTGAAGTCCCGCGGAGATTAGGCAAATTAGCCCACTGACGTATGAAAAAGCGACGTTGTCGTCGGTCCATCTGTCCTATGATTTCTTCTGTAACCCCATACTACCACCGAAGTAGCCTACATTGTTATCTAATAACCGGGACAGCCCGGAGGGGTTTATTCCACTTATATACAACGGGTTACCAACAATGACTATATATGGTTACTTTTGTGTTTATTGATTTTTATCGATTTAATGACCTGGAATTGAAATATTCTTCTGCAGCCGTTTGGGCATATTTTACCGTTGTCAAGCAAAACTGTCGTTGGTAATTGAACTTGGACCGTTGTTATGCAACAAATAGGATATAACAGGCCAATAGTCAGATTGTAACTGTTTTATATATCCCTTCAAACACATTAATTATGTTTTCATGCGAACATTCACTTTCATGTCTTGACATCCGAGGCGACAGAATGCATTCATATTTACAATATAACTGGCAACAACAGCAGAAAACATGCACACGTTGTAAACAATTTGCTGTTTGATTACTTTCTCATCGTCAATTCCAAATAAGCTAATCGCAAAATGACAAGAATAGAACGAAAACTTGGACTTGCGTGAAAATTTTAATTAGCAGTGGTACAGCCACCGTTTGCTTTCCTTCGAAGTTACTGCTAGCCGAGCAGCGAAGTGTGCCCTCCAGATGCGCACCATGCACCATAAATTAGTCCATAGTCTTCCTGGTCTTTTTGTGGAATTGAAGAATGGCAGAGTAAAATTACGACAGTCTGAAAAAGCTAAAGGGACGATTACTAGAATTAACCTGTTATTTTACCCTGACAAAAAATGCGGAAGGTGATTTCCAGTTTGCTTTTACTGTATCACCAATGTGGATTACGCAGAACTACCGCATACCTCACACAACTGTATCAAACGTTTTGAGTCAATTACAATGGGCTAACAAAGAAAATCCCGTTGTAATTGACTCAAAACGTTTGATACAGTTATGTGAGGTATGCGGTAGTTCTGCATAATTCACATTGGTGATACAGTAAAAGCAAACTGGAAATCACCTTCCGCACTTTTTGTTATAATCGATTGGATTTTAACAAAATCCAACGTCTTGGAATTATAACGTGTGCTCTTCTGTTCTTTTCTTGCTTAGCATTTTATAAAACGAATACTAAAGCAAGAAAAGAACAGAAGAGCACACGTTATAATTCCAAGACGTTGGCAGGCTATAACCAAAAGTAGGCTACTGCGCCTAAAAGTTTATTCGAAGTTATTATGAAAATAAATTGGTTTGCGGCTGCATATTTTTAAACATGGCGGTTGAAAATAAACACAAAAAAATGCTGCGAGTACTCGACCAATCAGAAATGTTCAGCGCTGCAAGCTCCACCCAAAAGGTTCCTGTACTTTCGGAAAGTACTACCCCCCGAGCAGGAACTTTTTTGGAGGTAAAATAAAGCCCCCCGAACTAAATTTAGACCCTAGTTCCTGCGGTGGAAACGCACTGAGTTCCTCAAAAGGTTCCTAGTTCCGGGGTAAAGTTCCTGCGGTGGAAACGCGGCTTATGATGTGGAGCTGCGTGAGGGGGCTGTGGTGTGGAGCTGCATGGGGGGGCTGTGGTGTGGAGCTGCGTGAGGGGGCTGTGGTGTGGAGCTGTGTGAGGGGGCTGTGGTGTTGAGCTGCGTGAGGGGGCTGTGGTTCAAAGCTGCATGAGGGGGCTGTGGTGTGGAGCTGCGTGAGGGGGCTGTGGTTCAAAGCTGCATGAGGGGGCTGTGGTGTGGAGCTCCACACACCTGCCAGGTTCTCAGGGGTGCAGCAGAGTGTCCACTATTTTCACTAAGCAGGAGAGATGAGGGCTTGTGTATTACAGTGAGATTTAAATTACTGCTTGCTGAAATACCCCGGTGAGTGAGACTACATCGATGAGTGAAGGTGCTCGTCACAGCACTAATCTGGCCTGTGTGCAGGGCCTACTGAAGTTAGACAGCGCTGTGTTCTGCAGCTGGGATGTACAGAGCATGGCAAGACAGAGCGGAGGGTCTTTGGGCTTTATGTGGTCAAAAGGCATGAAGTACAGTTAGGGTTGTGGAACAACTGGCTCCCCTATTGGTCAGATGGAATAGACTCCCCATACAGTGTATACCTACTGTATATGAGAATAACAAAATACATTTCAAATAGATAACGATACAAAACAGGGCATGGAATATTATAGAATGAATAAGAATAAAATAATAATTCAATGCCCATAATGATTCAAAAAGAGGCCATCAATTTAATAGAAAATACAATACCACAATAACAAATGATTTATTCTCAACTGGTTCTGCTAATACATAGATTCATTTCTTCATAATTGTGGGCTTCAGTATATAAAAGTGACAGGGGCTGCACTGGTGCACATCACACACTATAATCTACAGATCATGAAAGAGAAATGAGGATTAGCACAGAAACACCTCCATAGCTGGCCAAAAGGAATTAAATACAGAACAGAACACAGTGGTGGGGTGTGGCAGCAATACGACTGGCTCCCCTGATAAAAAAGTGAAAATAAATTATAGCTGCTGCTGCTAGCCAAAAAAAGAGTATAGCACCAGTTAGCTAGATTAGATAACAGACTTTCATCAAGAGTTCATCTACTATTTACATGGAAATTAGACACCAAATATTGCAGGAATTACAGGGTATGAATTTGATATTAATTAGAACTTCATATGACAGATGCAGATTTACTAACACACACACACACACAGAACACAAAACACATCCCAGGTGCAGATGTATAAAGCAAACAAAGTAAATAAAAAAAGGAAGGGATCTGGTTAAATTCATATAATTTACATCCATTAAAAAACCTGCTTGTGTCTTACGCACTGTAGCACCGCTCAGAGTTCAGTTTCAGTTCTTTAAATGGTCTCCTGTGTTCTCAGGCTTAGGAGCTGCTTTTCCTGTGTCTGCAGTCTTTCCATCCTGTGTCATGTGACTCAGTGCCCTGCTCTCCTGTGTCTCTCCCTCCTGTGTGCTCTGGGACAGTCCTGCTCAAGGGTTTAAGGGTGTTTTAGGGGCTGTAGGGGGTGCAGGGGGTTTAGGGGGTTTCGGGGGCTTTTCTGGGGGGGACTTCACCCCTCTGTCCTGTGAATCCTTCCTCTCCTCTCTCCCTCTCTTCTTCTCTTCCTCTGCCTCAGAGTTGCTGTTGGGCTCCAGATTTGGGCCTGATGTTGGGCTTTCCTCTGCACAGCAGGACTCCTCGCTCGCCCCAGTGTGAGGGGGGGGAACGGGCCGTGGTGTCTGGGAGTCCCTGGGCTGGATCAGCTGTGCTTAATGGGTCAGTGGACGGGACACTTAGATCCTCTGCTGATGTAGGGTGTATATCCTGATCAGAATCTGGTTTTGGGACACTTTCGTCCCCTCCCCCTCCTGCCTCACTACACTGGGCTGCCCCCCCATCGGTGTCTGGACCCTGTCTATCCTCCTCTTCCTCTGGGCTGCTGGGGAGCTCCTGGGCTGGATCTGCTGTTGGGTTCTCAGCTCCTCCCCCTCCTGCCCCACTGGGCTGAGCTCCGCCCCCATCACTACCTCCATCCTGCCCCCCCCTTTTCTCTCTCTGCCTCTGGGCTCCTGCTCTCTGATTGGTTGCATTCTCATCAGTAAATTCTGCTGCTGCTGCTCTTCCTGTTTCCTCTTCCTGGTCCTGACTCTGTACTGGAGCTGGTGCTGTTTTGGGTGGAGCAGCAGAGGAGGGGTGTTTAGAGTTCCCCCCCTCAGTCTCCACTCCACTCTCTTCAGAATCTTCACCCTGATTTAGTGATTCTGTGGAGAAATGAAATAAAATATTAAACCTGATGTAAAGCAGGTGACTGACTGGCAGGTTACCTGCTGCTTCTCTGTACTTACCTGTCTGACTCTCCTCCTGTGAAATTCCAGCACTCCCAACAGTCCCTTTGTGCTGCTCAATCAGTGCTGTCTTCTGATGCTCATCATGGGTCTTCACTGGGATAAACCAGCCTAAAGCCAGCTTTGCTGCAGAAACAGAGGAAATGACGTACATTTTCTGTACCTATAGGGCACCACCCCTGTGACACATGTTTGTACCTTTTTAGACACTTTTCAGAACCATTCTTTCTGAAAGTGTACTTTATTTATTGCTGTAGTCTATCCCAGCTCAAATACATTCTGTACTCAGTGTACTATTCCTTTATTCTCACCATGCTCTCTCATTCTCTCTCTCTCTCTGTCTCACACACACACACACACACACACAAACTCACACAGCGACTGAGCAACAACTGCACCTGCATACAACAGAATCACCAGGAACAGCTGTCTGAGTCTCTACTCTCAGTCAGAGGTGCGTTCTGATGCTCATCACAGGTCTTACCTGCGTCCCGCCAGTCTCCATAGTCTGTCCAGTCATCCACAGCACTTCCTGTAGAAATAGAGGAAATGACGCTGTGTGTGCTGAGTATGGTACAAATGCCAGGAGGGTCGCAGGTGAATATCTGATCCTGCTTTATATCAAGACCAGGATTCAATCCCCATTTGTTCTTACTGCTCGCACAGAATAATGCAAGGGTTATTTTTTTATCTTAACCAATACAGTTTAATAAATTCAAAATATTCACCCTGAATTAATCTTTCTATGGAGAAATGAAATAGATCTACCTAAATAAATCTACCTGTAAATGTATCTGAGCAGCAAGTGCACCTGCACAAAAGAGAATGAGCAGGAACAGCTGCCTGAGTCTCTCACTGAGAATGTTACCTGCTGCTTCTCTGTACTTACCTGTCTGAGTCTCCTGAATATCCTCCTCTTCCTCTGAGCTGCTGGGGAGCTCCTGGGCTGGATCTGCTGTTGGGTTCTCAGCTCCTCCCCCTCCTGCCCCACTGGGCTGAGCTCCGCCCCCATCACTACCTCCATCCTGCCCCTCCCTCTTCTCTCTCTGCCTCTGGGCTCCTGCTGTCTGATTGGCTGCAGTCTCATCAGTAGATTCTGCTGCTGCTGCTCTATCTGTTTCAGCTTCCTGGTCCTGATTCTGTACTGGAGCTGGTGCTGAATGGGGGGGAGAATTAGGGGAGTGGGAAAGAGAGGGGCTGGATGGGGGACTGTGGAAGGTCTCCTCTTCATTTTCTGTTTTGGGTGGAGCAGCAGGTGGAGACTCAGGAGCGCTGAACGGGACAGTGCCAGAGGAGGGGTGTTTAGAGTTCCCCCCCTCAGCCTCCACCCCACTCTCCTCAGAATCTTCACCCTGATTTAGTGATTCTGTGGGAAAATGAAATGAAATATAAAATATGGTGTAAAGCAGGTGACTGACTGGCAGGTTACCTGCTGCTTCTCTGTACTTACCTGTCTGACTCTCCTCCTGTGAAATTCCAGCACTCCCATCAGTCCCTTTGTGCTGCTCAGTCAGTGCTGTCTTCTGATGCTCATCATGGGTCTTACCTGGGCTCCACCAGCCTGCAACCTGCTTTACTGCAGAAACAGAGGAAATAACGTACATTTTCTGTACCTATAGGGTACCACCCCTGTGACACGTTTGTAGTTTAGACATCTTTTAGTACGCTTCTTTCTGATAGTGTACTTTATTTATTGCTGTAGCGTATCCCAGCTCAAATACATTCTGTACTTAGTGTACTATTCCCTCATTCTCACCATGTTCTCCTGCTCTCTCATTCTCTCTCTCTCTCTGTCTCACACACACACAAACACACAAGGTATTTGAACAGCAGAGAATGAGCAGGAGCAGCTGCCTGAGTCTCTCATTTGAGAATGTTACCTGCTGCTTCTCTGTACTTACCTGTCTGACTCTCCTCCTGTGAAATTCCAGCACTCCCATCAGTCCCTTTGTGCTGCTCAGTCAGTGCTGTCTTCTGACGCTTATCATGGGTCTTACCTGGGCTCCACCCACTTTCAAAAAGCTTTACTCTATCCCGAACTTTTACTGTAGAAACAGAGGAAATAAGGCTGTGTGTGCTGAGTACAGTACAAATGCCAGGAGGCTCACAGGTGAATATCTGATCCTGCTTCATATCAAGGCCAGGATTCAATCCCCATGTTTCCTCACTCTTCACACACAATAATGCATGTAATGCAGTTATATTTGGTCTTCACCTTCACAATTCGGCAAATTCAAAGTAAACGTTTAACACTTTATACTTAAATTCTGACCCAAAGCTAAGGACAAGTGTTCACTTTTGTGAATGGGGATAGAAAATGTATAGTTAGTCACTTGTTGGACATTTACAAAAGGTTTATATGATAAATTATCTGATTAATCATCTAAAATACTTAACGGTCAACAGTTAAGGGTCAAGCCGACTCAATAAATTTCAAATTTAATTCATGGCTTGAAAAATGTCCACAATGTTTTATGGGTATTTCGCAATTTATTTCCTTTCCTGAACTGACTGAACTGCAGGGTAATTGATCCCAACCCTGAAACAGAGGCATTTCAGTACTGCTGTTTCATTATGAGACACGTTTCTGTTCAGCGTTCAGAGTTAATTCTGCCTTACCTGGAGTTATCTCAACATTTTCAGGGTCTGCTGGTAATAGCTGTTGTCTTTCTGTTTCAAAAGAAATGTTTTACAGATTTAGTTTATTATCTAGTTTTACCAGCAGCACGCCTACCTCTGAAGTGTATGAATATGAATACATCTGATTTGAATATATTTGTCATTGAGTACTGTATAGGCATACATTGTATAGATGTTAATTTTTTTGGAGGAAACCTGTAGCTGCAGTGTTTTAAATTCAGAGATAAAGTACCAGAGGGAGTGATGTCATCACCTGCAGCTCTAAGGCCAGAGTGAACAACACTGTTCTGCAGCTCACCCTTTACTGCAGCTTCAGAGTCTCTCTCTCTCAGTCTTGTCTTTTCTACAATATAAGATATGAAATATTATTCATTACTCATCATGCTTCACAGTAGCATCATCACCACCATCATTTCTACAGCTTACCCCCAGATTGAGCTTCCATGTCCTCTTCATTTTGTCTTTCTACAATGTAAAATATGATTTTTATTATTATTATTAGTCCTGGGTGTAGTAGCGCTAATCTATGAGCTTTCAGTCCCACAGTATTGGAGAGCTTGTGCTCATTTTTTGGAGACAACAGGAGTGCAGCCCTACTGAATCCAGTCCTGAGTAACTGCTCCAGAAACAGCAGGATGTGAATATGGATGCATTTATTAATATCATTTAAAGTATTATTCTAAAAGACTCTTACTTTTGTAGAATTTCTTGTAGTAAAATAAAAGCAATCCCACAATGATGAAGATGAGGAGGAGGACAAGGACTACAGAAATCACAACAGAGGCGCTTCCTAAAAACATAAAGAAAAACAGAGCATGTTAGAAAAATATAAAAGACAAAGCTCAACCATTTTGATCTGACTATTGAAACATATATATATATTTATATATATATATATATATATATGTGTGTGTGTGTGTGTGTGTGTATTTCTGACTTTAGAAGATAGTTTATTTAGGTCCCTGTGTTAATGAAATGGCAGTAAATTTGAAGTTGACTGGTTGCTCAGCAACAGCTGTCTCAGCTGACAGTGCTGGGGATGATTGGGGTCAGTAGTAATCAATGTGCCCCAGTCATGTTTCAGAGACTGCAGGGTAGATGGGGCAACTGAGGATTTAACCCCTAGTAGGGCCCCGACAGTACCGTAAACAGGGCCTTTACCCAGTACTCTATGATGTAGACCAGAGGGTGAAATTTGGGTGGAAGTCACATGAAATTCACAGGATAGCACAGAAAATTCAACAGAGGCTGGTAACCCCAGGAGAACAGCAGAACATGAACAAATTTTAAATTATGCAAGTGGAAAAAAAATTGAAGCGTGCTTAACTCAAGTTAAAAACTCTGGTTAAAAGCCTTAGACTACAGACCTGCATTGCAACTGGAACAGCTACCCAAACCTGTGAAATGAGCATTAGGGTGGACTACATAACAACTGGAACAGCTACCCAAACCTGTGAAATGAGCGTTAGGGTGGACTACATAACAACTGGAACAGCTACCCAAACCTGTGAAATGAGCATTAGGGTGGACTGTGGCAGCCAGGATGGCAGGCCTGTGCTCAGTCCCTACATCAGCTGAGTGGGCCTTACCTGGAGCAGGGAAGCAGCTCTTTACAGGAAAGTCTGTTCTGCTCTCACCCACAGGGTTGTGCAGCACACAGGTGTAGACTGCATCAGAGCTCTCTGCTGCCTCTATCTTCAGCTGGGACCCTGGCTGGGGCTCTATGGCAGGCCCCTCCCACCTGTACTGAGTGCTTGGTCTGTTGCCCCCAGAGCACAGCAGGGTTACTGAGGGGCCGTTCACTTGGCAGGTGACTGCTGGTTTACCTACAGCATCTACATGGAGAACAAAGGCTTGTGACCTCACAGCTAACTTTAGCATTGTCTTTCATGGATTAACACACCTGACCCACATGATGGAGTGATATAAAGCGCTTTTTCACTGAAACACTTATGGTTGAGAACTCTGTGAAACTACAGGTATAACTTTTGTGTCATTTAGTGATATTCACACCCATAACCGTGTTACAGGCCGACTTGTGAAGCACTTTTTAAATAATGAAAAAATTCCATGCTTCTACCTGCTTGGACAAAAACATTTTTTATTGCCCCACAAAATGTTTGAAAGTGTATTTCAGTAGACAATGTATGTATTTTGTATAACATACAGCTAAATTTTTTTGATGAAAGCCCACAATTAACTGGGATTTGGTCATTCAGTAGAAGCAAACTCACCAAACACTTTCACCGTCTTACGATAGTACACCAGCTCTCTCTTGATCTGCAGCTCACCAACATACTCCCCACTGTCAGCCTCTGTGAGACGTGTGAGGGTCAGGGCTCCCGTTGAGAAGTCCAGGGTCGTCCGTCCTTTAAACTGTCCGTAGTCAACCACCTTCTTCTGGTCAAATTCAACCACCTTGTTTTCATTCCACCTCCACAAAATGTCCTCTGGGGGACTCTGAACATTGGGCTGCAGTGTGAAGTTCCCATTAGACTGGACAATGATCTCAGATGTGACATCACCTGCAGGAAAGCCAGAGGCATTGATGTGGATGATTAACTGGATTTTTAAAATGTATTTATTTATTTTTGAGTGTGTGCTGTGAAGGACAGAAAGTATTTTATAAATACTTTACCCACTTAATACCCTTTATACTATATGTGAATATTTCACTTATTAAGAATAAAAAACAGACCAAAGTCTGCGTACATTTTGCTACAGCAGATATTATTTCAGGTATATTCATGTAAATTTATGTTTTTTTTTACGACATCAAAAAAATATGATCGCTCCCAACAGAATCTGCTTCGCCGGTATGCAGGTATAGTGAAAGAACCGAGAAGCCTAAACTTGGAGACTCGCTTGTTATCCGTTAAATTCCTTGGTTGGCACTAGTCCTGGACACCCAGAACATACAACATTTTGACAAACTCATTCGTAACACCCGGCATTTTATGGAAACGTATTTTTCACTGGGAAACAGGTGATATTTGTTGATTTTACAAGAGGATAAATGCTGGGCAAAACAGAAAGGCGACACACACCCAGAAGTGTTTATATGCTGCAGACAGTTCATAGGTTGCTCTGTTATCTTTATAATCTACACGACACTGCGCGTCCAAACAAGCCCTCCTCCAATGCAGTGCTGCCCGTATTTCCTACATTTGTTCCAGGAACTTGTCCCTGAGTTTTCTCCTGTGTATCATCTGCTATTCTAAATTTTGTGCTACAGCAAAGATTCAATTCTGTAAAAGTCGTCTTGCATATAAAATCTATTGTGCCAGTTTAATATTTGCAAACAGCACACTTCCTGTGACTGTATTGCTTCATATAACAACCTTAGACGTCCTACAACACATACAATAACTACTAACACGTTCAATATATTTCAAAACCACCAGCAGTAATTTTACTTGGTGTAGAAACCACTGAAAATATTTACGACCAACCACCTACGGGCCTCGTAATGTGAATATACCTTTGTGAATAATACAACAACTAAAGTGTAACTTTTGACACCGACGCTGTTGTCATTGAGCATTTTAGATGACAAACTCTGCAAGTTTGAGTCTGTGTGTAGCAGCTGTGTTCCTGGTTTTTACTCTTAGTAGTTATTCTAATATTCTAATTACCGGAGAGTAGGCTATTAATTCAGTCCCCAAAATAAATTATTCAATGCAGGGGGGTTGGGGCACACTGACATCCGTCTGTTCCCGTTTACTAGAATAACTGACCGAGAATATGCTAGTACAGATACTCGGATAAGAAACACATAGTTTTATAAGCCTATTTGAACGGAATCTATTAGTCTACAGACACAAATTATGCCTCAGCTCATCCCTCCTGTCTACATTTACATTCAAAACGTAAAATATATTACGTTTAGGTGAAATATAAAGTCTCTTAAGTCTTTCGCTTTCACTCATATATTTGTATCCGTGTGCTTATCTATATTGACGTCATGACAAAGCCATTAACTCACACAGCAGTCTCTGTCACCCGATAGAGCACTTATCCCATATTACATTTTGACTAAAATGTCGTACTATATTCAGTAGGCTACGTCGGCTGCGTAGCCTTCTGTCTTAAGTTTCTCTGAAGATGTGCCCACTCGTTGAGTACACTAGAATATAATTCATAGGTAGAAAACAGTAATGTCAGAAACTCGGTGAAACCGTCAAATGCAAAACAGGTAGGCTTGTCAGGGTGCGTGGGGGGTTCGGACCCAAACGCAGAGTGAGGGAAAACACAAAACTCCAAATGATAAGAACAAAAGACTACTTAAACTTAAACAGACTGCTATTGGCTAAAGCCACATTCGGGTTTCAATTACAGTATGTCACCAGCAGATGGGAGTGTTGGACAAACTGTGGCTCATAGCAGCCAGATTTTCTAAAAGAAACTTTGACTTCCTCAGCAATTAACAGAGCTGAATTCATGAAGCTTTTTGCTATGGCTACTTGTCAGTTCCATAATTCCAGTTTAACACATACAAAAAAAAGTCGGTTTATTTCCATGTCAAAATGATACAAAAAAGTTTCCAGTCATTGCACCATCGCCTCTCTCTTGGGCCAAAGCATCCTCCTAGCTACCGCGTGCTCAGAAAGCGCACTGTCGTCTCCTTAGTGTGTATTCTTAGTACACGATGGTCAGCATGTGAAAAATATCCTGCATAATATTCCAAAAACTACAGACCTATCTCCATTCTCCTCTTCTAAAATACTTGAGAAGGCTGCAGCCAAACAGCTCAGCGCTTTGCTGAAGATGAATAATATTGATGAAAGCCTTCATGTTCATAACCCCATTGCAGCACAGAGACCAGATCTAATGACCTCCTTTTAGCCTCAGATCAGAAATCAACTCCTATACTCCTCTTAATTAATCTCAGCACAGCATTTGATTGAACAGGGCTGCCCAATCCTGATCCTGAAGATCTACCTTCCAGTATTTTTTAATTCCAACTCTAACAAACCACACCGCATTTATTAATTAGAGATGTCCTTCAGTTGCTAATTAGTAGAATCAAGCGTGCCAAATTAGGGCTGAAATTAAAACCTATAGGATGGAAGGATGGATCTCCAGGAACAGGACTGGGCTGCTCTGCTGCAGACCATGACATTCTTTTGCACACACTCAAGGAGTGTGTAGGAATTTGTGGGCAAGTACTCCAATGGGGCGACATAGCTCAGGAGGTAAGACCGATTGTCTGGCAGTCAGAGGGTTGCCGGTTCAAACCACTCCCTGGGCATGTCGAAGTGTCCTTGAGCAAGACACCTAACCCCTAACCCCTAACCCCTAAATGCTCTGGCGAATGAGAGGCATCAATTGTAAAGCGCTTTGGATAAAAGCGCTATATAAATGCAGTCCATTTACCATTTATTTTACCAATGATTGAGATCATACCTGACAGACAGATTTCAGTTTGTTCATGTTAATGATAAATCCTCAGACCACTGTAGGGTCCTACAGGGCTCTGTCCTTAGGTCTTTGCTGTTCTACAAACTTTTTTCATTTATTTATCACTTTTTACTGAAAAACATACATACAATGTACTGCCGCTGACTTACAAATCACTTTGTGGTCCAGCCCCCTCACACCTTTCCAACCTGCTCACACTGTATGTTCCCACACAAATTCTCCATTCCCAAGATTCAGGACTTCTTGTCCCCAAAATTAAAAAGAATTTCCTACAGAGCCTCTCTGCTGAGGAACTGTCAGCACGACCATGGCAGGGAAGCAGAGTCAGTCTGCACTTCTAAAACCAGGCATAAAACTCACCTCTTCCTCTTGCATTTTTATAAAATATATTTATTCTAAGTGTAACATATATTACACTAGATGATATAAAAAAGTGTCATCTACGTCCTTCACGCCCATACATTTATATAATAAAGGGGATATATTTATAAAGGGGATTATCAAAGTGAACTACGAGATTACGAGGTTGAGTTCTGTTAGCAGAGCGAGGAGAAATAAATGGAAATTAGGTAAAAGCTAAATTCCGTAAAAGACATTAAGAACCATTTTTTTTACGCTGAGTGGAATAGCCTGCCATGCCACGTAATAGAAGCATGGACTTCGGAGATTTTCCAGACTGGGCTTGATACGGTGTTAGATACTATCTCGCCTGTAGGTAATCAGAGCCCTAGCTACAATTTAGTTAGGAAAATGGAGAACATTTTGGGCTGAATGGCCTGTTCTCGTCATTGTGTTATGTTTTGTTTTTATCTGCCACCAGACCCCTGCAACTCATTCAGAATGCTGCGGCTCGTCTGGTCTTCAACCTCCCCAGACACTCCCAAGTCACTCCCCTGCTCACTACCCTCGACTGGCTGCCTGTTATAGCTTGCATCAAATTTAAAACATTGGTCCTAGCATACCAGGCAGTCAAGGGATCAGCCCCAGCATACCTCCACAAGATATTCAAACCCTACATGCCAGCCAGATCCCTCCGTTCTGCTACCTCAGGATGCCTAGCACCTCCCCCTCTTCGCACCTGCACTTCCAGAGCACGTCTCCTGTCTGTTCTGGCCCCACAATGGTGGAATGACCTCCCCGTGGAGGTCAGAACAACTGAGACACTGACCCATTTCAAACGACGACTGAAGACTCACCTCTTCAGGCTGCACCTCTCCCCATCCCTCCCTACCCCCCTGTAAATGACTGTAAGCTTAGGGTTGTAACTAGGCAGCTGTTTCGTAGGTGAATTAGGTGCATTAACTGTCTTAACTACTGCTTGTATTTTTTCCATAGACTCTGCGTTCTCGTTGTGTTAGTGTTAATCAGTTTAACCTTCAGGGTCCAAGCTGAACTATGCGGTTGAACTATGTGGTTATACACTTTGTTGTACATCGCTCTGGATAAGAGTGTCTGCCAAATGCCTGTAATGTAATATGTAATGTAATGTTATCTCATATTTTGATATGTATATTTAGTATGTCGTCTATATAGTCCTACAGTCTGTCTCTGAAAATATGTTCACTCTCTGACTAGCATGCACCAGAATATTATATCTAAAAAAGACAGAAAGAGAAAAAACGAATTTACAGCTAGAAAGCTTCTGGGTAATGTCAGAAACTCGGTGATACGTCAAATACGAAACAGGTAATGTCGTTCGTTTACAGCCTACACGGTTATTTTAGCCAACTGCATATTAATCTGATATTAGCTCGATGGTTAAACATGCAACTTCTGAAAAAGATTCTGACTTGTAAATCGCACATATTTAACGAATAATTACCGAAGCGATTTAGGACAACCGTTCTTACCAAATGTGAAGTTCGCGAAGACAAATAACGCTGTAGTGATTCTGACGTGCCTGTGTGCCATTGCTCACCTTCACACTGTACTATTACACGGATTATTATGAGCACGTATCTCCGGAGAAGAACTGTGAAAGTGAAAGCATATTTGATGTGAGTCGGCCGTGCCCTTAGCTGTTGGTATGTTAAACGATAGCAGAAGAATCCAAACAATGCTGCAAGCACAATACTTAGGGCGCCTGTACTCTGCATGAAATGTGTTAATGTATTGCAACATAAGGCAACGTTAAATAAGTAATTAAATAAGTAAATAAATAAATAAACTCTATTATTCAAGGAAGATCGTGGGAAATTCACGATTTGGATAAATGTTTAATCAAAATCAAAACAATTTTATTTGTATATTGCTTTTATATGTGTATCTTATAAATACAAAAAAAAAAGTATTTGCCCCATTCCTGATTTTCTCTATTATTGAATATTAGTCTGAATGGTTTCAGATCTTTAGACAAAAGGTAATATTAGACAAACGGAAACTGTGTTAACACAAATTACATTTTATAAAATGTAATATTGTCCACTATTTTTCACTTACCAGTTGAGATATGGACGCACTTATTCCAACAGCCGTAAATTTTTACAGAGAGATTTAAATTACTGCCTGCTGATGAGGTCATTTTATATTTCTGCATGCTGAGGGGCAGGCGCAGCAGCTGCTGTGTTGAGTCGAGTCGCTATCGCTGTGTTTCCATATGTATGAAATACCCTACGGGTTGTGGACTGGCTCCCCTCTTGGTCAGATGTAATAGACTCTCCATACAGTGTATACCTACTGTACATGATAATTTAAAATAGATCACAATACAAAACAGGGCATGGAATATTATAGAATTTTTTTTTTTTTTAATTCAATGACCCATAATGATTCAAAAAGAGGCCCTCAGTTATAGAATAGAAAATGCAATGTCACCATAACAAACCCTCCATGCCAGCCAGATCCCTCCGTTCTGCTTCCTCAGGATGCCTGGCACCTCCCCCTCTTCGCACCTGCGCTTCCCGAACACGTCTCCTGTCTGTTCTGGCCCCACGATGGTGGAATGACCTCCCTGTGGAGGTCAGAACAGCTGAGACACTGACCCACTTCAAGCAACGACTGAAGACTCACCTCTTCAGGCTGCACCTCTCCCCATCCCTCCCTACCTCCCTGTAAATTACTGTAAGCTGAACTATGTGGTTGTTCCCTGCACTTGGACCGGTACTTCTCTCTAGGGTTTTCGTCATACTTGTTCCTGGTTATGGTTATACACTTTGTTGTACATCGCTCTGGATAAGAGCGTCTGCCAAATGCCTGTAATGTAATGTAATGTGAAAATGATTCATTCTCAATGGGTTCTAATAACACATGGATCCATATCTCTAATTTTGGGCTTCAGTATACACAAGTGACAGGGGATGCACTGGTGCACACCACACACTATAATCTACAGATCATGAAAGAGAAATGAGCAGGATTAGCACAGAAACACCTCCATAGCTGGCCAAAAGGAATTGAATACAGAACAGAACACAGTGGTGGGGTGTGGCAGCAATACGACTGGCTCCCCTGATAGAAAAGTGAAGATAATGAGATTATAGCTTCCACCACTAGCCATAAATAAAGTATAGCACCAGTTAGCTAGATTAGATAACAGACTTTCCTCAGGAGTTTATCTGCTATTTACATGGAAATTAGACACCAGAATATTGCAGGAATTACAAGGTATGAGCCGAATTTTAATTAGAGCTTCATATGACACATGCAGATTTACTAACACACACACACACACACAAAAACACAGACACAGAGCCCAAAACACATACCAGGTGCAGATGTATAAAGCAAACAAAGTAAATAAAAAGTGGAAGGGATCTGGTTAAATTCATACAATTTACACCCATTAAAAACCTGCTTGTGTCTTACGCACTGTAGCACCGCTCAGAGTTCAGTTTCAGTTCTTTAAATGATCTCCTGTGTTCTCAGGCTTAGGAGCTACTTTTCCTGTGTCTGCAGTCTTTTCATCCTGTGTCATGTGACTCAGTGCCCCGCTCTCCTGTGTCTCTCCCTCCTGTGTGCTCTGGGACAGTCCTGCTCAGGGGTTTGGGGCTGTAGGGGGTTTCGGGGGCTTTAACTGGAAGGGGGGAGGGTGGGACTTCTATCCTGTGAATCCTTCCTCTCCTCTCTCCCTCTCTTCTTCTCTTCCTCTGCCTCAGAGGTGCTGTTGGGCTCCAGATTTGGGCCTGATGTTGGGCTTTCCTCTGCACAGCAGGACCCCTCACTCGCCCCAGTGTGAGGGGGGGAATGGGCCGTGGTGTCTGGGAGTCCCTGGGCTGGATCAGCTGTGCTTAATGGCTCAGTGAGCGGGACACTTAGATTTTCCTCTGCTGATGTGGGGTTTATATCCTGATCTGAATCTGGTTTTGGGACACTTTCGTCCCCCCCCCCCCCTCCTGCCTCACTACACTGGGCTGCCCCCCATCGGTGTCTGGACCCCGTCTCAGAATATCCTCCTCTTCCTCTGGGCTGCTGGGGAGCTCCTGGGCTGGATCTGCTGTTGGGTTCTCAGCTCCTCCCCCTCCTGCCCCACTGGGCTGAGCTCCGCCCTCATCCCTACCTCCATCCTGCCCCTCCCTCTTCTCTCTCTGCCTCTGGGTTCCTGCTGTCTGATTGGCTGCAGTCTCATCAGTAGATTCTGCTGCTGCTGCTCTTTCTGTTTCCACTTCCTGGTCCTGACTCTGTACTGGAGCTGTAGCTGGATGGGGGGGAGATTTAGGGGGGTGGGGAGGATAGGGGCTGGGCGGGGGACTGTGGAAGGTCACCTCTTCATTTTCTGTTTTGGATGGAGCAGCAGGTGGAGACACAGGAGTGCTGAACGGGACAGTGCCAGAGGAGGGGTGTTTAGAGTTCCCCCCCCCTCAGTCTCCACTCCCCTCTCTTCAGAATCTTCACCCTAATTTAGTGATTCTGTGCAGAAATGAAATGAAATATTAAATCTGATGTAAAGCAGGTGACTGACTGGCAGGTTACCTGCTGCTTCTCTGTACTTACCTGTCTGACTCTCCTCCTGTGAAATTCCAGCACTCCCATCAGTCCCTTTGTGCTGCTCAGTCAGTGCTGTCTTCTGACGCTGATCATGGGTCTTACCTGAGATAAACCAGCCTGCAACCAGCTTTGCTGCAGAAACAGAGGAAATAACGTACATTTTCTGTACCTATAGGGTACCACCCCTGTGACACATTTGTAGTTTAGACATATTTTAGTACGCTTCTTTCTGAAAGTGTACTTTATTTATTGCTGTAGTCTATTCCTGCTCAAATACATTCTGTACTCAATGTACTGTTCCCTTATTCTCATCATGTTCTCCTGCTCTCTCATTCTCTCTCTCTCTCTGTCTCACACACACACACACGCACACACACACACACACACAGTGACTGAGCAACAACTACACCTGCATATAACAGAATCACCAGGAACAGCTGAGTCTCTACTCTCAGTCAGATGTGTGTTCTGGTGCTCATCACAGGTCTTACCTGAGCTCACCCAGTCTCCATACAGCACTGCTTTTTCCACAGCACGTCCTGTAGAAACAGAGGAAATATTGCTGTGTGTGCTGAGTACAGTACAAATGCAAGGAGGCTCACAGGTGAATATCTGATCCTACTTTACATCAAGGCCAGGATTCAATCCGCATTTGTCCTTACTGCTCACACAGAATAATGCAAGGGTTATTTTTTATCTTAAGCAATACAGTGTAATAAATTCAAAATATTCACCCTGAATTAATCTTTCTACAGAGAAATGAAATAAATCTACCTAAATAAATCTACCTGTAAATGTATCTGAGCAAGTGCACCTGCACACAAGAGAATGAGCAGGAACAGCTGCCTGAGTCTCTCACTGAGAATGTTACCTGCTGCTTCTCTGTACTTACTTCTCTGACTCTCCTGAATATCCTCCTCTTCCTCTGGGCTGCTGGGGAGCTCCTGGGCTGGATCTGCTGTTGGGTTCTCAGCTCCTCCCCCTCCTGCCCCACTGGGCTGAGCTCTGCCCCCATCACTACCTCCATCCTGCCCCTCCCTCTTCTCTCTCTGCCTCTGGGCTCCTGCTCTCTGATTGGCTGCAGTCTCATCAGTAGATTCTGCTGCTGCTGCTCTTTCTGTTTCCTCTTCCTGGTCCTGACTCTGTACTGGAGCTGGAGCTGGATGGGGGGGAGATTTAGGGGGGTGGGGAGGATAGGGGCTGGATGGGGGCCTGTGGAAGGTCTCCTCTTCATTTTCTGTTTTGGGTGGAGCAGCAGGTGGAGACTCAGGAGCGCTGGACAGGACAGTGCCAGAGGAGGGGTGTTTAGAGTTCCCCCCCTCAGCCTCCACCCCACTCTCCTCAGAATCTTCACCCTGATTTTGTGATTCTGTGGGAAAATGAAATGAAATATTAAATATGATGTAAAGCAGGTGACTGATTGGCAGGTTACCTGCTGCTTCTCTGTACTTACCTGTCTGACTCTCCTCCTGTGAAATTCCAGCACTCCCATCAGTCCCTTTGTGCTGCTCAGTCTTCTGACACTGATCATGGGTCTTAACTGGGCTCCACCCACTTTCAATAAGCTTTGCCATTTCCTGAACTTTTACTGTAGAAACAAGGGAAATATGGCTGTGTGTGCTGAGTACAATACAAATGCAAAGAGGCACACAGGTGAATATCTGCTCCTGCTTTAGATCAAGGCCAGGATTCAATCCCCATGTTTCCTCACTCTTCACACACAATAATGCATGTAATGCAGTTATATTTGGTCTTCACCTTCACAATTTGGCAAATTCAAAGTAAAAGTTTAGCACTTTATACTTAAATTCTGACCCAAAGTGAAGGACAAGTGTTGACTTTTGTGAATGGGGATAGAACATGTATGGTTAGTCACTTGTTGGACATTTACAAAAGGTTTGTATGATACATAATCTGATTAATCATCTAAAATACTTAACGGTCAACAGTTAAGGGTCGAGCCGACTCATGAAAATTCAAATTTAATTAATGGCTTGAAAAATGTCCACAATGTTTTCTGGGTATTTCGCAATTTATTTCCTTTCCTGAACTGACTGAACTGCAGGGTAATTGATCCCAACCCTGAAACAGAGGCATTTCAGTACTGCTGTTTCATTATGAGACACGTTTCTGTTCAGCGCAGAGTTAATTCTGCCTTACCTGGAGTTTCCTCAACGTTTTCAGGGTCTGCTGGTAATAGCTGTTGTCTTTCTGTTTCAAAAGAAATGTTTCACAGATTTAATTTTCTAGTTTTACCAGCAGCACGCCTACTTCTGAAGTTTATGAATAGGAATACATCAGATTTTAATACATTTGTCATTGAGTATTGTATAGGCATACATTGTATAGATGTTAATTTTTTGGAGGAAACCTGCAGCTGCAGTATTTTAAGTTCGGAGATAAAGTACCAGAGGCAGTGATGTCATCACCTGCAGCTCTAAGGCCAGAGTGAATAACACTGTTCTACAGCTCACCATTTACTGCAGCTTCAGAGTCTCTCTCTCTCGGTCTTGTCTTTTCTACAATATAAGATATGAAATATTATTCATTACTCATCGTGCTTCACAGTAGCATCATCATAGTCACCACCATCATTTCTACAGCTTACCCCCAGATTGAGCTTCCATGTCCTCTTCATTTTTTCTTCCTACAATGTAAAAATATGATTTTTATTATTATTAGTCCTGGGTGTAGTAGCGCTAATGTATGAGCTTTCAGTCCCACAGTATTGGAGAGCTTGTGCTCATTTTATGGAGACAACAGGAGTGCAGCCCTACTGAATCCAGTCCTGAGTAACTGCTCCAGAAACAGCAGGATCTGCATATGGATGCGTTTATTAATATCATTTCATGTGTTATTTGACAAGACTCTTACTTTTGTAGCATTTCTTGTAGTAAAATAAAAGCAATCCCACAATGATGAAGATGAGGAGGAGGACAATGACTACAGAAATCACGACAGAGGCACTTCCTAAAAACAAAGAAAAACAGAGCATGTTAGAAAAATATAAAAGACAAAGCTCAACCATTTTGATCTGACTATTGAAAGATGTATATAAATATATTTCTGTGTGTATGTATTTCTGACTTTAGAAGATGATTTATTTACTTCCCTGTGTTAATGAAATGGCAGTTAATGTGAAGTTGACTGGTTGCTCAGCAACAGCTGTCTCAGCTGACAGTGCTGGGGATGATTGGGGTCAGTAGTAATCAATGTACCCCAGTCATGTTTCAGAGACTGTAGGGTAGATGGGGCATCTGAGCATTTAACCCCTAGTAGGACCCCGGCAGTACCATAAACAGGGTCTTTACCCAGTACTCTATGATGTAGACCAGAGGGTGAAATTTGGGTTGAGGTCCCATGGAATTCACAGGATAGCACAGAAAATTCAACAGCGGCTGGTAACCCCAGGAGAACAGCAGAACATGAACAAATTGTAAATTAAGCAAGTGGGAAAAAATTGCAGTGTGCTTAACTCAAGTTAAAACCCTTAGACCACAGACCTGCATAGCAGCTGGAACAGCTACCCAAACCTGTGAACTGAGGATTAGGGGTGGACTACATAACAACTGGAACAGCTACCCAAACCTGTGAAATGAGCATTAGGGGTGGACTGTGGCAGCCAGGATGGCAGGCCTGTGCTCAGTCCCTACATCAGCTGAGTGGGCCTTACCTGGAGCAGGGAAGCAGCTCTTTACAGGAAGGACTGTTCTGCTCTCACCCACAGGGTTGTGCAGCACACAGGTGTAGATTGCATCAGAGCTCTCTGCTGCCTCTATCTTCAGCTGGGACCCTGGCTGGGGCTCTATGGCAGGCCCCTCCCACCTGTACTGAGAGCTTGGTCTGTCGCCCCCAGAGCACAGCAGGGTTACTGAGGGGCCGTTCACTTGGCAGGTGACTGCTGGTTTACCTACAGCGTCTACATGGAGAACAAAGGCTTGTGACCTCACAGCTAACTTTAGCATTGTCTTTCATGGATTAACACACCTGATCCACATGATCGAGTGATATAAAGCACTTTTTTACTGAAACACTTATGGTTGAGAACTCTGTGAAACTACAGGTATAACTTTTGTGTCATTTAGCGATATTCACACCCATAACCGTGTGGTTACAGACCGACTTGTGAAGCACTTTGAAATAATGAAAAAATGTCATGCTTCTACCTGCTTGGACAGACAAAAACATTTTTTTTATTGCCCCACAAAATGGTTGAAAGTGTATTTCAGTAGATAATGTATATATTTTTTATAACATACAGCTAAATTTTTTTGATGAAAGCCCACAATTAACTGGGATTTGGTCATTCAGTAAAAGCAAACTCACCAAACACTTTCACCGCCTGATGATGGTACACCAGCTCTCCCTTGATCTGCAGCTCACCATCATACTCCCCACTGTCAGCCTCTGTCAGATGTGTGAGGGTCAGGGCTCCCGTTGTGAGGTCCAGGATCGTCCGTCCTTTAAACTGTCCGTACTCAACCACCTTCTTCTGGTAAAATTCAACCACCTTATGATGATTCCGCTTCCACAAAATTTCCTCCAGGGGACCCTGAACATTAGGCTGTAGTGTGAAGTTCCCATTAGACTGGACAATGATGTCAGATGTGGCATCACCTGCAAGAAAGCCAGAGGCATTGATGTGGATGATTAACTGGATTAATTGAGTGCATGATGTGAAGCACAGTAAGTCTTTTAGAATTAATTAATTTTTCACTCATTTAAAAAAAATATAAAAACCATAGCCTGGGTACATTTTTCTAAAGAAAATGTTAACACAAAGTGTCTTAGTAAGGTGCTGGGCCAACAGAAGCCATAAGGACAGCTTCAGTGTGCCTTGGCATAAATTCTACACATCTCTGGAACTTTATTGGAGGGATAGAACGCTATTCTTACTAAAGATATGCCCTCATTTGGTGTTTTGGTGATGGTGGGCGAGCGCAAGGTCTAACACGTTGGTCCAAAATCTCCCATTGGTGCTTAATTGAGTTGAGACCCATATCTTCTCCTTGGCTTAGACAAAGAACTAGTTTCCTGGAGAGTAATTAGTTCCGTGTGAAGAAATTATGGAGCTTAACAGTGTTAGTTTTGAATGGACTTCAATGGGGAAACCTGCTTTTCGGCACCAGACTTACTAAACTGCAATACCTCGAGTAACCACTGGAGTCTATAAACAGAGAATGACTATCTCTGGTCCCCTGCCTTCTCTTCGCATCGCCTCTTACTTCTGAGGGCGTTCCTTTTATGTTCGCTTTCGTTTTTGAAGCGCGATTATTCATGTGGGCCAGTTTAAACCTTTTTGAAAACGTTTTCAGCCTCTGAAGTTTGCATTTGTTGTTTTGACGTCAGCACTGAAGACAGCTGTTATCACTGGGCGTCATGGATGACGAACTCTGGATGGATGACGAGCCTGTGTGTAGCAGCTGTGTTCCTGGTTTTTACTCTTAGTAGTTATAATAATATTCTAATTACCGGACATTAGGCTATTAATTCAGTCTCCAAGACAAATTATTTAAGCTAATGCAGGGGGTTGGGGCACACTGATATCCGTCTGTTCCCGTTTACTGCAATAACTGAAAGAGAATATGACAGTACAAACTAAATTAAGATGCAAATAATTTTACAAGCCTACGTGAACGTAATCTGATAAACCTACAGACACAGACAGTATCTCAATACTTCCCTTCTGTCAACATTTAACATTCTAAACGTAAAATATTACGGTAGCTGAAACATAAAGTCTCATTAAAGTCTTTCACTTTCACTTTTACACCTGTCTCAAGCCGCTTATGTGTATTGTCTTTGTCCTGATAAATCATTGACTCGCTCTGTAGATTCTGATACCTGATATCATAGTATCCCATATTTAAATTTGGACAAAATGTAGGCTATATTTAGTATGGCGTCTACATAGCCTAAATGTCTCTAAAATGTGCCCACTCGTAGAGTACACTAGAATATAACTCACGGGTACAAAGTCCCACAGTAATGTCAGAAACTCAGTGAAACAATCAAATACAAAACACGTAGGATCGCTCAACACTGTCCGCCGAGATCGCGGTCTAGGGCTCTTCCTCGGGCAGAAATCACACAGGATTCTATTAACCGCTCCAGGCGCAGCGCGGTTGAACAGCGGAGTTAAACGTATTTCTTTCGTAGTCAGTTGAGCCTACCGCATATTAATTTAGCATATTAGCAAGATAGTTAAACGTGTAACCTGTGAAAAAAAGGTTATCACTTGGAAACCATACTACGAATAACTACCAGAAGCGAGTTACAGTTCTTACCGAATGCGAAGTTCGCGAGGATAAAAAACAACGGCGTAGTGATTCTGTAGCGTGTGTCTGCCATTGCTCGCCTTCATAGTTCATACAGGCACATCTCCGGTGGAGGGCCTGATGTGAAAGTGAAAGCTTACTTGCGGGTTGGGAACCCCGGTTTTCCCAACGGTTATTTACTACTAGCATGCTATCCGGGATGGGGGTGGTCGTGCAGTTTAGTATTTCTTGACAAATAGGAATGGCGAGAAACATACGGCCATGTAGCCTACACACACGCTCTTACAAGGAGGAAACAAAACAAACAAACAGGCACTGAACAATTTGGGATTACAAAAAGCAACACATAATAACATTTGGACTTAGACATTAACTGAGAAGCAACGACAGAAGGTACATAAAAAAAACAGAATTAAAGAAAGCATTGTGGTAATATATTACAGTATTTTTTTAGGGGCATGAATAGGATGGAGAAGTTATATGAGTGCTCATGAGGATGTGAGTTAAGAATTTATATATATAGTACATTATAAAGTGCTTTAATTTAAGGACGTTTTGGGGAGTGTGAGGGGGTGAAAGGAGTGTGTGGAATGAATGTGTGAAATATTACAATCATATTAATCAAATTAATTAATAAATAAATACTGTTCTGCTACCCAACTGGTCAAAAATTTTTTTTTTTTTTTTTTAACTCAAAGTGAACTGCAAGTCATCACAGCATACTACTAGCAACCTATGGTGCCGCGGATGGCTGCCTCGGTGTGTTGACCAAAACAAATTCCTCGTATGTGTAAACCTACTTGGCAATAAAACCTGATTCTGATTCTGATTCTGACCTGTATTTAAGGCAGTCATGTTTGGTATGGTTATCTTCTAAAATTCATAACGAAGATCATGGAATAAAGTATATCTGATTATCTTGTTCAGCTAGTGGACGGAGTGTAGCACAGTGGGTAAGGAACTGGGCTTGTAACCGAAAGGTTGTAGGTTCGATTCCCGGGTAAGGACACTGCCGTTGTACCCTTGAACAAGGTACTTAACCGAATTTGCTTCAGTACATATCCAGCTGTATAAATGGATACAATGTAAAATGCTATGTAAAAGTTGTGTAAGTCGATCTGGATAACAGCGTCTGCTAAATGCCTGTAATGTAATAATGTAAAAGCTATATGACTATCCAACCTGATCTAATTTGGCAAATATTTTACTGAACCAATCGAAATCCACCCCCGATGGGAAGGGTGGAAGTGATATGAAGGTGTGTCCTCCAAACAGCCAATGATAGTGCAGACCTCAAACAGCCAATGACAGCTTAGACCTCCGAAACACCAGGCCATGGAGTTTAGCTAGACCACACCAGGGGCTGGGGCGTCTTCTCTTTCTTTTTTCTATTTTTCCCCTTCGTACCCGAGCCTTGGGGTACGGAGATTTTTTGGAATGCTACGGTAGCCGCGGTGTCTCTGCTGGATAAGCCTGAACAGCTGTGCTGTTGGACCCCGCTCTGGGACTGTGTGTCTACACCATGAAGTACTGACGGGTTCGTGTGTGGGGGAGTCCGTGGGGGAGACAGAAAAGTAAAAATACTGAAAATATAGCTGCTACTAGCCAAGACAAGTTCACACAGACACGTACATACACACACACACACACACACAGCGCAATAAAGTTTCAGTTCTTTAAATGATCTCCTATTTTCTTGGTCTTAGGAGCTTCTTTTCCTGTGTCTGCAGTTGTGACTCTGTACTGGAGCTGGTGCTAGATGGGGGGGGGGTGGATTTCAGGGGGTGGAGAGGAGAGGGGCTGGGCGGGGGACTGTGGAAGGTCTCCTCTTCAATTTCAGTTTTGGGTGGAGCAGCAGGTGGAGACTCAGGAGTGCTGAACGGGACAGTGCCAGAGGAGGGGTGTTTAGAGTCCCCCCCCTCAGTCTCCACTCCACTCTCTTTAGAATCTTCACCCTAATTTAGTGATTCTGTGGAGAAATGAAATGAAATATTGAACCTGATGTAAAGCAGGTGACTGGTTGTCAGGCTACCTGCTGCTTCTCTGTACTTACCTGTCTGACTCTCCTCCTGTGAAATTCCAGCACTCCCATCAGTCCATTTGTGCTGCTCAGTCAGGACAAAGGGACTACAGAACAAGGACAAGGACTACAGAAATCAGGACAGAGGCGCTTCCTAAAAACAAAGAAAAACAGAACATGTTAGAAAAATATAAAAGACAAAGCTCAACCATTTTGATCTCACTATTGAAAGATGTATATAAATATATTTCTGTGTGTATATATTTCTGACTTTAGAAGATGATTTATTTAGTTCCCTGTGTTAATGAAATGGCAGTTAAGTTGACTGGTTGCTCAGCAACAGCTGTCTCAGCTGACAGTGCTGGGGATGATTGGGGTCAGTAGTGATCAATGTGCCTCAGTCATGTTTCAGAGACTGTGGGGTAGATGGGGCAACTGAGCATTTAACCCCTAGTAGGACCCGACAGTACTGTAAACAGGGCCTTTACCCAGTACTCTATGATGTAGACCAGAGGGTGAAATTTGGGTGGAAGTCCCATGGAATTCACAGGATAGGATAGAAAATTCAGCAGAGGCTTGTAACCCCAGGTGAATGGCAGAATATGAAGAACTTCTTAATTGAGCGGGAAAAGAATAATTTCACACAGGCAAGTCATAAGGGGTGGACTACATAACAACTGGAACAGCTACTCAAACCTGTGAAATGAGCATTAGGGGTGGACTGTGGCAGCCAGGATGGCAGGCCTGTGCTCAGTCCCTACATCAGCTGAGTGGGCCTTACCTGGAGCAGGGAAGCAGCTCTTTACAGGAAAGTCTGTTCTGCTCTCACCCACAGGGTTGTGCAGCACACAGGTGTAGATTGCATCAGAGCTCTCTGCTGCCTCTATCTTCAGCTGGGACCCTGGCTGGGGCTCTATGGCAGGCCCCTCCCACCTGTACTGAGTGCTTGGTCTGTCGCCCCCAGAGCACAGCAGGGTTACTGAGGAGCCGTTCACTTGGCAGGTGACTGCTGGTTTACCTACAGCATCCACATGGAGAACAAAGGCTTGTGACATCACAGCTAACTTTAGCATTGTCTTTCATGGATAAACACACCTGACCCACATGATCGAGTGATATAAAGCGCTTTTTTACTGAAACACTAGGGTATGACTGTAGGGTCTCACATGCTATTCACTCCCATATCCTTCTGGTCACAGATTGTGAAAAAGTACTTCAAACATGCAAATTCACCGTCATTGTACCTCTGGGATCGCACAGAACGTCGAAGCCAAGGTCGCAAATTACATGCGCATGTGTAAGGCCCGGGCCACACCGCTTACCTCACGTGTGCGTGACGGTCGCGGAACCTCTTGCTTCTCATTTCGGCGCCCATGGTAACAGGTTAGAGCAGCCCACACAGCCTGCGTGAGACGCGCGTCTGAGGCGCGGCTTGAGCCTCGCTGCCGCGGCGCGTCATCTAGAGTTTCGGCGTGGAGCCTATTTTTCACGCGTGAGGCGCATGGTTCTCAGCAAAAATAGACAGTGAAAAGATCTGTTGATAGTCATATTGACATCATACCAGCAGCATTACATAACTGACACCTTCCACTATAGTTTCAATGTCTAGGCTATATCTGAATATGTCACAGGCTTGAAAAAAATGTGAAGAGGGATTGCTGTATATTTTTTATTTATTTATTTTTATTATTATTATTATTTATTTATTTATTTTTACAATTGAGCACAGGCTTCTTGACCTTTTTCTGTCTAAACTAAATATAAATTAAATTTATAATGAACTGAAGTCAAACATTTTATTATTGATGGCCATTATCAAAGGCAAACTCAATGTAGAAAGATAGGGCTGGCAGTAGCAGTGCCGCAGCAGCAACGCTGGCGATGTGGACACGCACATGCGTGCGAGCCGCAGCAGTTCAGTGAGGTAGCCGTCACGCACACGTGAGGTAAGCGGTGTGGCCCAGGCGTAAGAATTTAAAATGGAACTTCTTTTGGTCATTGTGTAAGAATGGGTTGTTGCATACTTGCTCCTGTTTGTTTGCATCGCGTCTTTAAAGGTAAGTACGAGTGATCTTGTTGAAGCGGATACTTTTTGTTATTTACCGCTGCGGTTATTGATAAATGCATTTTATGTTATTAACTAAATTCGCTACTTTTGTGTTCAGGCTGGTAACGTTTAATTTATTTTTCGGCATTTAATTTCTATATATCAACGCGTCAGAATTTATAAGTGCAACTGTCAAGACTTAGTTCTTGCACATGTGTATTTCATAGCTTGTGATTTTGTGTAGATAGGTTGGTTTGCCATCACTCTGTTAGACCTTATTTGATTGTTTCAAGTTGTAGGCCTAAATCTGATACGGCCATTTCATTTAGCCTACTATTGCGTGTTGGCTGATTCTTTGATTTGTAAATGGCTGAGCATTTCTATCACTGTTAAACATACTGTATACACAGCTTGAATTAAACTGTTGAATATTCACATTTTGTTTAGCATTTGGTTGTTTATTCGCTTTGATATTGAATGAATAAGTCATTGTTTGTTAGAATAGGCACATGTTCCGTTCTGCCGTTTCAGCGTGCCGGTTAATACTAACCTATTGTTTATAAATGCTAAAGTTTATTTCTTTGCATTCTGTCATTCATCTATATACTTTTCTTTATTCTGTAAAATATTGAATATGATTTGAAAACCAGTGAATATATTGTAAAAGTGTTTCTCCTGCTTGTTTATTTAGGTCCATGGTATAGCTACAAATTAACATGGTGTAAATTTAAAAGTGGATCAAATTCTTTATCTTCCCCTACCACACATGCACACACCTCCCATACAGGTGTGCTGTTTTTCTGGGATAGACCAACTTGTTATACAGGTTACAGGTGTGTGAGATGAACCTGTGTGACTCACACAGAGCAGGTTACAGGTGTGTGAGATGAACCTGTGTGACTCACACAGAGCAGGTTACAGGTGTGTGAGATGACCAGTGTGACTCACACAGAGCAGGTTACAGGTGTGTGAGATGACCTGTGTGACTCACACAGAGCAGGTTACAGGTGTGTGAGATGACCTGCGTGACTCACAGAGAGCACATTAACAGACTGCATCTGCTTTTCATTCCAGATTTTCAGTGACTCAGTTCAGGTGAGATTTTCAGTGACCTACAAAACGATTTACGATGTATTTCAGCTGCAACCATATCATTTTTTTTCACAGCATATGGCTAGATCTCTGTGATGAAAACCCACATTAGACTTTTCTGCAGGAGATTTATGACAGCAACATTAACTGGGTTGGGGTTCACAACCAGAGGAAAGAGATCAGTTAAAGATGTTTAGCATAGGTACGCATTATATTCCATTCCATCGGGGCGACATAGCTCAGGAGGTAAGACTGCTTGTCTGGCAGTCGGAGGGTTGCTGGTTCAAACCCCGCCCTGGGCATGTCGAAGTGTCCTTGAGCAAGACACCTAACCCCTAACCCCCAACTGCTCTGGCGAATGAGAGGCATCAATTGTAAAGCGCTTTGGATAAAAGCGCTATATAAATGCAGTCCATTTACCATTACAGGCATTTAGCTGACACTCTTATCCAGAGTGAATTACACACTTTTTACATAGCATTTACACTGCATCCATTTATACAGCTGGAGATATACTGAAGCAATGTAGGTTAAGTACCCTGCTCAAGGGTACATCGGCAGTGTCCTACCCAGGAATTGAACCCATTACCTTTCGGTTACAAGCCCAGTTCCTTATCCACTATGCTACACTGTACGCCCAATACTGGTGGAAGTTCCAAAAGTTGGGCCATTCTGTAGAAGCAAACTCACCAAACACTTTTACCATCTGACGATGGTGCACCAGCTCTCTCTTGATCTGTAGCTCACCAACATACTCCCCACTGTCAGCCTCTGTGAGATGTGTGAGGGTCAGGGCTCCCGTTGTGAGGTCCAGGGTCGTCCGTCCTTTAAACTTCCCGTAGTCAACCACCTCCTTCTGGTCAAATTCAACCACCTTATGATGATTCCACTTCCACAAAATCTCCTCCAGAGTACCCTGAACATTTGGCTGTAGTGTGAAGTTCCCATTAGACTGGACAATCATCTCAGGCGTGACATCACCTGCAAGAAAGTATATTAATACAAATCATGAGCAATTTTTTTTTTTTACTCTAATCTGAGCTAACAGGTTAGCAAGTATACAGATATGAAAATGATCAGAAGTTCCTTTGCTGGCACTAGTCCAGGACACCTGGCAAATATAACCCTTTCATAATGGAATTTTATGGTTCATTATTTTGCTCAGGGAAATGCTTTATTTATTTTTTGTGACCTAAATTTAATGAGACAGGGGGCCTCCTTTAAATTGCAGTGATCAGATATTGATTTTACAAACATAAATAGTGAGCACTCAAAAAAATCTGAAGAAAACCAGCGTCTGCACTGTCCAAAGAAGCTGGCTGAAAGGTGTCACACCCACAAGTGCTTAACTGCTGCAATTTCCAGGTAACTCCTCGTGTTGTGATTTACTTTGCACTGTGATTCTAAGCAAGCGCTTTTCCAAAGCAATGCTACCCATATTGTGCTACATTTGTTCAATGGACTAGTGCCACTTTTCTCCTCTTGCATATCATATCGTATTTGGTCTTTAAATGTTGCGCCACATCAAAGATACAAATCTATAAATCTCCAAGTGTATATAAAATCAATGGCATCACTTTAATCAGTGGATCACTGACAGATCTCCCCTTGCACTCTTCTCCACTGAAGCAGCAGGGCAGGGAGGAGCCTAATTTGTCCTTTGGATCCTGTAAGAAACCCCTTCCACACGCAGCGGAAGTATCTGATTGGTGAAGGAACGTGTGTAGTCTCACCTGGTGCTACTAGAACAGGAGTAATTTAATGATATCTCTATTATCTGACTCCAGAATAATGTTTTAACATTTCCTCTGTGCTAACAGTTATGCATAGGTGGAGGAGACTGCTTTCCGCCAGTAGTGTGGCTCCATACGGATCGCTGTCTATCATGGTAGGCGTGGACGTGCCTCTGGCTTGTGTAGCCTGCATAAATCCTGCTACAACACTAGTGTATAAGCAAGTGACTACGGGGTGCAGATGTCCTGAGTTCAAAACACAAAAAAACTATAAAATCAAAACACCAAGTCATCAAATGAAGACTCAATCATGACTGAACAGGACATTGATGATCCTGCTTACACTATCTCTGTAAGCATACCACACCGGGTCAACCCTTGTATCTGGCTGAGCACTGACCCATAGGTATCAAGATTTAGTCAGCACCCAGCACCCAGCACCCAGCACCCAGCACCAAAGACACCAACTTCTTCTGCATGTCATCAGCTTTCCAACAATACAAAGCATGACTTTATTATGGAGACCCAAAGGTTTACATAATGCTGATCCAGTAGGATGTTTTCAGCATTGTCTCTCACAACAGGCCGACTCCCTCTCAGCACAGTAAACAGTCTATTTCACTCTGAGGGTCTATTTTACTCTGAGGCAGACTTCTGTGAGCTGCCCTACAGTCCACTACCAGCCAAATTACTAACGGAACTGTGACTGGTATGTGGCGTGCCTGTGCTTAACCTTCGTTAACTGGCCTTGTTAGCCTCTGGTTTTGTACCCAACCCCTTGACAGTTTAGTTTCTGTCATCAAGGCCCTGGTGCAAAAGCCTAATTTTAAACCCTGAAATCCTAAAAAAAAACTACAGACCTATCTCCATTCTCCTCTTCTAATATACTTGAGAAGACTGCAGTGTAGTGACCTCTGGGTTAACGTCACTTTGGAATCATCAAGTTTAAAGTGAATCTTAAACGACACACCACATTTTACCCATGATCTGCCCATTTACAGAACAACGTTAGAATGAAGCCTGAGTTGACGGATACCGACAGCCTACAGACGCAGCTAGCAGCTGCTCATCCCTCCTGTCTACACCCATCGTTCTAAATTTAATAAATTACAAATAAATAAAATAAAATACAAATGTCTCGTTTAAGTGTTTTACGCCCATGTTGCTGTAATCGGTCTCAATCTGTTTACCTATGATGGCAATTTGTCCTGACAAATCATTAACTCGCGGAGCGGTTTCTGTTTCCGGATATCATGTATGTGGCAACATGTATGTTTACTGTGTCGTTCACATGCAGTCCGTGTCTCTGTAAATGTGTTCACTCCTTGAGAGTTCGCCAGAATATAGGCCCAATATTAAAAAACAAAACAAAACAAAAAAAAACAAAAAACCTATTCACAGCTAGAAGGTTCCATGGTACTATCAGAAACTCTATAACAAGGTCAAAGCTTCCACTCATAACAGGTAGGGTCGCTGAACACTGTCCGCAGCGTCAGCGGTCATAGGCTCTTCCTCAGGCAGAAATCACTCAGGATTCTAACGGCTCTAACTGTAAAAGAGCAGTGCGTGGAACAGAGTCAAGTTCAGCGAATTCGGCTCGTAGTTTACAGCCTATGTCGTTGTTTTAGTTTATATAGATTAATGTGGCATATGAACTAGATAATTAAATGTTACCTCTGAAAAAGGTTCTGACGTAAAACACACAGAACGGATAATTACCGAAACGATTTAGGAAAACAGTTCTCACCAAATTTGAAGTTCGCGAAGATAAATAACGCCGTTGTGATTCTGAAGTGCTTGTCTGCCATTGCTCACCTTCATAGTGGACTTTAGATTTATGAACACACCTTAGTGGGCAGGACCGAAAGTGAAAGCAGTGCGCTTTTGTCCACAACCCTTATTTGTTATAACCGTGTAAATATCAGAAGAATCCAAATAATATCCACAAGGAGCCCAATACTTAACAGCGCCTGTTTAATCTTAGCATGGGAAAATGGGAATGTATTGTCACATAAGGGGACACTTAAATAAGTCAATAAATAAATAAACTCTATTATATGTTACAATGAAGATCACATGTTAAGTCAAAATAAAATCAATTTTATTTGTAAAGTGTTTTTTCTATTATTACATATTTGTCAAACTGCATGGTTTCAGATCTTTAGACAAAACGTAATATTAGACAAAGTGACGCTGAGTAAACAGAAAATCATTTTTAAAATTATTTAATTTATTTAATGAAAACAGTTTCAAACACCCATATCACCCATGTGAGAAAGGAATTGCTCCCTTAGTTATTCAACCAACCAATTATCCAAATCTAATTGAGAATCAGTTTCAGCTGATTGAACACAGCCAGGCTTGATTGCAGCCAACCCTGTGGAATCTAAACTCATATTGAACCTTACCATCAGAGTGAAGTAGTCACCACAAGTTTCTACAAGCACACTGCCACAATCAAAGGAAATTCCAAAGAGATGAGAAAAAAGTTGTTGAAATATATCAGTCTGAAAAGGGTTACAAAGCCATTTCTAAGGCTCTGGGACTTTGCCTAAATACAAGGAGAGCCGTATCTCCAAATGGAGAACACTTGGAACACTGGTGAATCTTCCCAGGACTGACCAGCTGGCCAAAATTTCTCCAAGGGTGCAGTGACAACTCATTAAGGAAGTCCCAAAATATCCCAGTAGAACATCCAAAGAACTACAGGCCTCTCTAGCCTCAGCTAAAGTCAGTGTTCATGACTTCACAGTAAGACGGAGACTGGGCAAAAATGGGATTCATGGGAGAGGAGCAAGGTAGAAGCCACTGCTATCCAAGTGAAACATCATTGTTGGTCTTACATTAGCAAAAAAATGCACCTGGATAATCTCCAAGGCTTTTGGGATAATGTTTTATGGGCAGATCAGTCAAAGGTGGAACCTTTTGGACGACAAGGGTCCCATTATGTGTGGCCTAAAGTAAATACAGCATTTCACAGTCAGATCATCGTACCAACAGCCAAACATGATGGTGGTAGTGTGATGGTGCGTGGATAATTTGCTGCCTTGGGACCTGGACGACTTGCCATTATTTAAGGAACCATGAATTTTGCTCTATACCAGAAAATACTTAAGGAGAATGACCCATCATCTGTTTAAGAGCTGAAGCATAATTGGGTTATGGAGCAAAACAATGATACACAACATAAAAGCAAGTCCACATCTGCATGGCTGAAAATTTACATTTTGGAGTGGCCTTGTCAAAGTTTTGACTTGAACCAAATCGAGATTCTGTGGCAGGACCTAAAACGAGCAGTTCCTGCTCGAAAATCTAACAATTTGTCCTCAATTAAAGCAGTTCTGCAAGGAAGAGTGAGCAAAAATTCCTCCACAGAAATTTGAAAGACTGATATCAAATTATAGGAAGTGTTTGGTTGCAGTTATTGCTGCTAATTGTGGTGCGACCAGTTATTAAGTTTAAAGTGGCAATTACTTTTTCACATGGATGATATGGGTGTTTGGTTACTTTTTTCATTAAATAAATAAAATAATAATTTAAATGTGTTTTGTGTTTAGTCAAGTTCCCTTTGTCTAATACTATATTTTGTCTTAAGATCTGAAACCATTCTGTGTGAAAAATATACATTAATAAAGAAAATGAGGCTGCTGTGCTTTGAAGTGAGAAAAATGAAATATGCTATTTCTTATGGTGGGCATGCTCCAAAATATTTAGACCTCCAAAAACAGTGCTTCACTTGAACTTCACTTGAACACCCAAGCCACTCACATCATCCAAGAACTATAAACACTAACACACACACATGCACCCACACGCGCACACACACCCACACGCACGCAGACACGCATATGCGCACGCGCACACACAGACACACACACGGGCGCGCACACACGCACCCACACGCTGACACACGCACCCACACGCACACACACGCACACACACACAGACACACATACACACACACGAGCAGACACACACCCACACGCGCACACACACGCATATGCGCATACAGACACACATACATACACACACGCAGACACACACACACACACACACACAGACAAACACAGACACACATACATACACACACGCAGACACACACACAGACGCACACATACACACACTCACGCAGACACACACACACAGACAAACACACATGTTTATATTTCCAGGCACATTTAGGTTGTTGTTTAGGCCTGTAATGTTATGACCGCAGCGCCCATGTTTGGTCTTCAATTAAAATCTGAATAGCAATTACAGTATGTCACCACTAGATGGGAGTGTTGGGTAAAGATTGGCATATCAGCTGTGCAGTCTGATTTTTCCTCATGAAGACTGCCACTGCACGTTATAGCATTCTGGAGCAGTCTTGACTGTGCATAGTAATTATAAGTACAGTAAAAGTAAAAAAACCACACATTACCAAAACATCTACTTTACCTGAATAAACACATTGAAAATTTTTGTGTTGAAACATGTATTTGCTATTTCATGTTTGATTTTTGGTGGGATTGAACAAATCAGTTGCTTGTTTACATTGTATATTTTGGACATGAACTCAAAATCAGTTCATTCCTTGTGACCCAATTCACAGGCATTGTTTGGTTTATGCCCCTTGCCCCTTGTGTCAAAGCCTATTTCCTGTCTGTTTTAACTGCAGCCCTGTCTCATTCTCTCTGACTCTGCCTGGACTCCATGTGTTTGTGATCTATGAGCCAGATGTGAGCATCATCCTGAATGCAGCAATCCTGCTCTGCCTCTAGCATGTATTAGAGGAACAATCATGTGGAGAAACAATCATATCTCCAGTGGAAAGATATTCGGCTCACACTGGAAGGTATTCGGCTCCTTAGAACCTTCTCATCTGCATGAGGGGGCTGTGGTGTGGAGCTGCGTGAGGGGGCTGTGGTGTGGAGCTGCATGAGGGAGCTGTGGTGTGTAGCTGCATGAGGAGGCTGTAGTGTGGAGCTGCGTGAGGGGGCTGTGGTTCGGAGCTGCATGAGGGGGCTGTGGTTCGGAGCTGCATGAGGGGGCTGTGGTTCGGAGCTGCATGAGGGGGCTGTGGTTCGAAGCTGCATGAGGGGGCTGTGGTGTGGAGATGCGTGAGGGGGCTGTGGATCAAAGCTGCATGAGGGGGCTGTGGTGTGGAGATGCGTGAGGGGGCTGTGGTGTGGAGCTCCATACACCTACCAGGTTCTTCTCAGGGGTGCAGCAGTGTCCACTATTTTCACTAAGCAGGAGAGATGAGGGCTTGCGTATTACAGTGAGATTTAAATTACCGCTTGCCTAAATCCACCGGTGAGTGAGACGACATCGATGAGTGAAGGTGCTCGTCACAGCACTAATCTGGCCTGTGTGCAGGGCCTACTGGAGTTAGACAGCGCTGTGTTCTGCAGCTGGGATGTACAGAGGATGGCAAGACAGAGCGGAGGGTCTTTGGGCTTTATGTGGTCAAAAGGCATGAAGTACAGGTAGGGTTGTGGAACAACTGGCTCCCCTATTGGTCAGATGGAATAGACTCTCCTTACAGTGTATACCTACTGTACATGAGAATAACAAAATACATTTCAAATAGATAACAATACAAAACAAGGCATGGAATATTATAGAATGAATAAAAATAAAATAATAATGATATAAGACCAATAATGATTCAATTTAATAGAAAATACAATACCCACAATAACAAACAATTTCTTCTTAACTGGTTCTGCTAATACATAGATTCATTTCTTCATAATTGTGGGCTTCAGTATACACAAGTGACAGGGGCTGCACTGGTGCACATCACACACTATAATCTACAGATCATGAAAGAGAAATGAGAAGGATTAGCACAGAAACACCTCCATATCTGGCCAAAAGGAGTTAAACACAGAACAGAACACAGTGGTGGGGTGTGGCTACAATACGACTGGCTCCCCTGATAAAAAAGTGAAAATAAATTATAGCTGCTGCTGCTAGCCAAAAAAAAAGTATAGCACCAGTTAGCTAGATTAGATAAACTCCTGAGGAAAGTCTGTTTTTATCTACTATTTACATGGAAATTAGACTCCAGAATATTGCAGGTGTTACAAGGTATGAGCCGGATATTAATTACAGCTTCATATGGCAGATGCAGATGTACTAACACACACACACAGAAACAGAGCGCAAAACACATACCAGGTGCAGATGTGTAAATAAAAAAAGGAAGGGATCTGGTTAAATTCATACATTTTACATCCATTAAAAAACCTGCTTGTGTCTTACGCACTGTAGCACCGCTCAGAGTTCAGTTTCAGGTCTTTAAATGATCTCCTGTGTTCTCAGGCTTAGGAGCTGCTTTTCCTGTGTTTTTCAGTCTTTTCATCTTGTGTCATGTGACTCAGTGCCCCGCTGTCCTGTGTCTCTCCCTCCTGTGTGCACTGGGACAGTCCTGCTCAAGGGTTTGGGGCTGTAGGGGGTTTCGGGGGCTTTAACTGGAAGGGGGGAGGGTGGGACTTCTATCCTGTGAATCCTTCCTCTCCTCTCTCCCTCTCTTCTTCTCTTCCTCTGCCTCAGAGGTGCTGTTGGGCTCCAGATTTGGGCCTGATGTTGGGCTTTCCTCTGCACAGCAGGACTCCTCACTCACCCCAGTTTAGGGGGGTGGGGAGGAGAGGGGCTGGATGGGGGAGTGTGGAAGGTCTTCTCTTCATTTTCTGTTTTGGGTGGAGCAGCAGGTGGAGACACAGGAGTGCTGAACGGGACAGTGCCAGAGGAGGGGTGTTTAGAGTTCCCCCCCTCAGTCTCCACTCCTCTCTCTTCAGAATCTTCACCCCGATTTAGTGATTCTGTGGAGAAATTAAATAAAATATTAAACCTGATGTAAAGCAGGTGATTGACTGGCAGGTTACATGCTGCTTCTCTGTACTTACCTGTCTGACTGTCCTCCTGTGAAATTCCAGCACTCCCATCAGTCCCTTTGTGCTGCTCAGTCAGTGCTGTCTTCTGATCCTCATCATGCATCTTAAATGGGATAAACCAGCCTGCAACCTGCTTTACTGCAGAAACAGAGAAAATAACGTACATTTTCTGTACCTATAGGGTACCACCCCTGTGACACATGTTTGTACCTTTTTAGACACTTTTCAGAACCCTTCGTTCTGAAAGTGCACTTTATTCATTGCTGTAGTCTATCTCAGCTCAAATATATTCTGTACTCAGTTTACTGTTCCCTTATTCTCACCATGATCTCCTGCTCTCTCATTCTCTCTCTCTGTCACACACACACGCACGCACGCATGCAGAGACTGAGCAACAACTGCACCTGCATATAACAGAATCACCAGGAACAGCTGAGTCTCTACTCTCAGTCAGATGTGTGTTCTGATGCTCATCACAGGTCTTACCTGCGTCTGGCCAGTTTCCATAGTGTCCTACATCAGCCGTAGCACTTCCTGTAGAAACAGAGGAAATAAGGCTGTGTGTGCTGAGTACGGTACAAATGCCAGGAGGCTCACAGGTGAATATCTGATCCAGCTTTACATCAAGGCCAGGATTCAATCCCCATTTGTTCTTACTGCTCACACAGAATAATGCAAGGGATATTTTTTATCTTAACCAATACAGTTTAATAAATTCAAAATATTCACCCTGAATTAATCTTTCTATGGAGAAATAAAATAAATCTACCTAAATAAATCTACCTGTGAATGTATCTGAGCAGCAAGTGCACCTGCCCACAAGAGAATGAGCAGGAGCAGCTGCCTGAGTCTGTCACTGAGAATGTTACCTGCTGCTTCTCTGTACTTACCTGTCTGACTGTCCTGTGAAACTCCAGCACTCCCATCAGGTGTTTTGTGTGCTGCACCCTCATCAGTGCTTGGACCCTGTCTCTGAATATCCTCCTCTTCTGCTGCTGCTGCTCTTTCTGTTTCCTCTTCCTGGTCCTGACTCTGTACTGGAGCTGGTGCTGGATGGGGGGGAGAATTAGGGGGGTGGGGAGGAGAGGGGCTGGATTCGAGAGGGTGGATTGTGTCCTCTTCATTTTCTGTTTTGGGTGGAGCAGCAGGTGGAGACTCAGGAGCGCTGAACGGGACAGTGCCAGAGGAGGGGTGTTTAGAGTTCCCCCCCTCAGTCTCCACTCCTCTCTCTTCAGAATCTTCAGCCTGATTTAGTGATTCTGTGGAGAAATGAAATAAAATATTAAACCTGATGTAAAGCAGGTGACTGATTGGCAGGTTGCCTGCTGCTTCTCTGTACTTACCTTTCTGACTCTCCTCCTGTGAAATTCCAGCACTCCCATCAGTCCCTTTGTGCTGCTCAGTCAGTGCTGTCTTCTGATGCTCATCATGGGTCTTATCTGGGCTCGTCATGTTCTCATACTGCTTCACTGTTTTCCAAACTTGTACTGTAGATACAAAGGAAATATGGCTGTGTGTGCTGAGTACAGTACAAATGCCAGGAGGCTCACAGGTGAATATCTGATCCTGCTTTACATCAAGGCCAGGATTCAATCCCCATGTTTCCTCACTGTTCACACAATAATTCATGTAATGCAGTTATATTTGGTCTTCACCTTCACAATTTGGCAAATTCAAAGTAAAGGTTTAGCACTTTATACTTAAATTCTGACCCAAAATGAAGGATAAGTGTTGACTTTTGTGAATGGGGATAGAAAATGTATGGTTAGTCACTTGTTGGACACATGCAAAAGGTTTATATGATAAATTATCTAATTAATCATCTAAAATACTTAACGGTCAACAGTTAAGGGTCAAGCCGACTCAAGAAATTTCTAATTTAATTCATGGCTTGAAAAATGTCCACAATGTTTTATGGGTATTTCACAATTTATTTCCTTTCCTGAACTGGCTGAACTGCAGGGTAATTGATCCCAACCCTGAAACAGAGGCATTTCAGTACTGCTGTTTCATTATGAGACACATTTCTGTTCAGCGCAGAGTTAATTCTGCCTTACCTGGAGTTACCTCAACATTTTCAGTGTCTGCTGGTAATAGCTGTTGTCTTTCTGTTTCAAAAGAAATGTTTCACAGATTTAGTTTATTATCTAGTTTTACCAGCAGCACGCCTACTTTTGAAGTTTATGAATAGGAATACATCAGATTTTAATACATTTGTCATTGAGTACTGTATAGGCATACATTGTATAGATGTTAATTTTTTGGAGGAATCCTGCAGCTGCAGTGTTTTAAGTTCGGAGATAAAGTACCAGAGGGAGTGATGTCATCACCTGCAGCTCTAAGGCCAGAGTGAATAACACTGTTCTGCAGCTCACCATTTACTGCAGCTTCAGAGTCTCTCTCTCCCAGTCTTGTCTTTTCTACAATATATGATATGAAATATTATTCAATACTCATCGTGCTTCACAGTAGCATCATCATAGTCACCACCATCATTTCTACAGCTTACCCCCAGATTGAGCTTCCATGTCCTCTTCATTTTGTCTTTCTACAATGTAAAATATGATTTTTATTATTATTAGTCCTGGGTGTAGTAGCGCTAATGTATGAGCTTTCAGTCCCACAGTATTGGAGAGCTTGTGCTCATTTTATGGAGACAACAGGAGTGCAGCCCTACTGAATCCAGTCCTGAGTAACTGCTCCAGAAACAGCAGGATCTGTATATGGATGCGTTTATTAATATCATTTCATGTGTTATTTGAAAAGACTCTTACTTTTGTAGAATTTCTTGTAGTAAAATAAAAGCAATCCCACAATGATGAAGAGGAGGAGGACAATGACTACAGAAACAATGACAGAGGCGCTTCCTAAAAACATAAAGAAAAACAGAACATGTTAGAAAAATATAAAAGAAAAAGCTCAACCATTTTGATCTGATTATTGAAAGATGTATATAAATATATTTCTGTATTTCTGACTTTAGAAGATGATTTATTTAGCTCCCTGTGTTAATGAAATGGCAGTTAATGTGAAGTTGACTGGTTGCTCAGCAACAGCTGTCTCCGCTGACAGTGCTGGGGATGATTGGGGTCAGTAGTAATCAGTGTGTCCCAGTCATGTTTCAGAGACTGTGGGGTAGATGGGGCAACTGAGCATTTAACCCCTAGTAGGACTCCGACAGTACCGTAAACAGGGCCTTTACCCAGTACTCTATGATGTAGACCAGAGGGATAAATTTGGGTGGAAGTCCCATGGAATTCACAGGATAGCACAGAAAGGCTGGTAACCCCAGGAGAACAGCAGAACATGAACAAATTTTAAATTATGCAAGTGGAAAAAAAATTGAAGCGTGATTAACTCAAATTAAAAACTCTGGTTAAAAGCCTTAAACTACAGACCTGCATTGCAACTGGAACAGCTACCCAAACCTGTGAAATTAGTATTAGGGGTGGACTGTGGCAGCCAGGATGGCAGGCCTGTGCTCAGTCCCTACATCAGCTGAGTGGGCCTTACCTGGAGCAGGGAAGCAGCTCTTTACAGGAAAGTCTGTTCTGCTCTCACCCACAGGGTTGTGCAGCACACAGGTGTAGATTGCATCAGAGCTCTCTGCTGCCTCTATCTTCAGCTGGGACCCTGGCTGGGGCTCTATGGCAGGCCCCTCCCACCTGTACTGAGTGCTTGGTCTGTCGCCCCCAGAGCACAGCAGGGTTACTGAGGAGCCGTTCACTTGGCAGGTGACTGCTGGTTTACCTACAGCATCTACATGGAGAACAAAGGCTTGTGACCTCACAGCTAACTTTAGCATTGTCTTTCATGGATTAGCACACCTGACCCACATGATCAACTTATATAAAGCTCTTTTTTACTGAATCACTTATGGTTGAGAACTCTGTGAAACTACAGGTATAACTTTTGTGTCATTTAGCGATATTCACGCCCATAACTGTATGGTTACAGACCGACTTGTGAAGCACTTTGAAATAATGTAAAATGCCACGCTTCTACCTGCTTGGACAGGCAAAAACATTTTTTATTGCCCCACAAAATGGTTGAAAGTGTATTTCAGTAGACAATGTATATTTTTTTTATAACATACAGCTAAATCTTTTGATGAAAGCCCACAATTAACTGGGATTTGGTCATTCAGTAGAAGCAAACTCACCAAACACTTTCACCGTCTGACGATAGTGCACCAGATTTCCCTTGATCTGCAGCTCACCAACATACTCCCCACTGTCAGCCTCTGTGAGACGTGTGAGGGTCAGGGCTCCCGTTGTGAGGTCCAGGATCGTCCGTCCTTTAAACTGTCCGTACTCAACCACCTCCTCCTGGTCAAATTCAACCACCTTATGATTATTCCACTTCCACAAAATTTCCTCCAGGGGACCCTGAACATTAGGCTGTAGTGTGAAGTTCCCATTAGACTGGACAATCATCTCAGGCATGAAATCACCTGCAAGAAAGTATATTAATACAAATCATGAGCAATTTTTTTTTTACTTTAATCTGAGCTAACAGGTTAGCAAGTATACAGATACAGTAAATGCAGTTAGAGAAATGATCAGTTAAGTTCCTTTGCTGACACTAGTCTAGGACACTTATAGGCAAATATAACCCATTCATAATAGAATTTTATGGCTCATTCTTTTGCTCAGGGAAATGCTTTATTTATTTTTTGTGACCTAAATGTAATGAGACCGGGGGCCTCCTTTAAATTGCAGTAATCAGATATTGATTTTACAAACATAAATACTGAGCACTCAAAAAAATCTGAAGAAAACCAGCCTCTGCCCTGTCCAAAGAAGTTGGCTGAAAGGTGTCACACACCCACAAGTGCTTAACTGCTGCAGTTTCCAGGTAACTCCTCGTGTTGTGATTTGCTTTGCACTGTGAGTCTAAGCAAGCGGTTTTCCAAAGCAATGCTACCCATATTTTGCTACATTTGTTCAATGGACTTAGTGCCACTTTTCTCCTCTTGCATATCATATCGTATTTGGTTTTTAAATGTTGTGCCACATCAAAGATATGAATCTACAAAAGTCCAAGTGTATATAAAATCAATGGCATCACTTTAACCAGTGGATCACTGACAGATCTCCCCTTGCACTCTTCTCCACTGAAGCAGCAGGGCAGGGAGGAGCCTAATTTGTCCTTTGGATCCTGTAAGAAACCCCTTCCACACGCAGCGGAAGTATCTGAGTGGTGAAGGAACGCGTGTAGTCTCACCTGGTGCTACTAGAACAGGAGTAATTTAATGATATCTTTATTGACTCCATAATAATGTTTTAACATTTCCTCTGTACCAACAGTTATGCATAGAAGGAGGAGACTGCTTTCCGCCAGTAGTGTGGCTCTATACCGATCGCTATCTATCATGGTAGGCGTGGACGTGCCTCTGGCTTGTGTAGCCTGCATAAATCCTGCTACAACACTAGTGTATAAGCAAGTGACTACAGGGTGCAGATGTCCTGAGTTCTGTGTGTATGCTAGGACCTTAAAACTACTAGGTGTGCAGATGTAAGCTTCAAAGAGGAATGCCAGGTCAAAATGAAGGTAGTTTAGTGTTCAACAGTGGCAATATACAATAGTGCAAAAGTGTGTGTATAGTGAGATGGCTATATGCATATGATGCAAAGGAGACCATATTGACTAGTCTCTCTGAACCATTCCATGTTTCCCCTTGTATACCCAAAAGATAAAATCAAAACACCAAGTCATCAAATAAAGACTCAATCATGACTGAACAGGACATCGATGATCCTGCGTACACTATCTCTGTAAGCATACCGCACCGGGTCCACCTTTGTATCTGGCTGGGCGCTGACCCATAGGTACCAAGATTTAGTCAGCACCCAGCACCCAGCACCAAAGACACCAACTTCTTCTGCATGTCATCAGCTTTCTAACGATACAAAGCATGATTAGACTTTATTATGGAGACCCAAAGGTTCACATAACGCTGATCCAGTAGGATGTTTTCAGCACTGTCTCTCACACCAGCCGACTCCCTCTCAGCACAGTAAACAGTCTATTTCACTCCGAGGGTCTGTTTTACTCTGGGTCACTATTTCACTCTGAGGCAGACTTCTGTGAGCTGCCCTACAGTCCACTCCCAGCCAAATTACTGAAGGAACTCTGACTGGTATGGGGCATGCCTGTGCTTAACCTCCTTAGCTGGCCTTGTTAGCCTCTGGTTTTGTACCCAACTCCTTGACAGTTTCTGTCATCAAGCCCCCGGTGCAAAAGCCTAATTTTTAACCCTGAAATCCTAAAAAACTACAGGCCTACCTTCATTCTCCTCTTCTAAATGGTAAATGGACTGCATTTATATAGCGCTTTTATCCAAAGCGCTTTACAATTGATGCCTCTCATTCGCCAGAGCAGTTAGGGGTTAGGTGTCTTGCTCAAGGACACTTCGACATGTCCAGGGCGGGGTTTGAACTGGCAACCCTCCGACTGCCAGACAATCGGTCTTACCTCCTAAAATACTTGAGAAGGCTGCAGCCAAACAGCTCAGCGCTTTGCTGGAGATGAATAATATTGATGAAAGCCTTCATGTTCATAACCCCATTGCAACACAGAGACCAGATCTAATGACCTCCTTTTAGCCTCAGATCAGAAATCAACTCCTATACTCGTCTTAATTAATCTCAGCACAGCATTTGATTGTGTAGAACAGGGCTGCCCAATCCTGATCCTGAAGGTCTACCTTCAAGTATTTTTTCATTCCAACCCCAACAAACCACATCATAAGAATTAGAGATGTCTTTCAGTTGATAATTAGTAGAATCAAGTGTGCTGAATTAGGGTTAACATTTTATTTTATTTATTTAACCATTATTTAACCAGGAAAACCCCATTGAGATTGAAATCTCTTTTGCAAGGGGGACCTGCCATGAAAAACAAAGTTACCCAACAAGACTTATACCTAACAAAATGTACAAACATCAAATGTGGGATGAGACAGAGGTGTAACAATAATTAAAAGTAGAGCAGAGGTTAAGAGGTTAAAAGCAGGAGCATACTTCGGTCACAGAGTCATAAATTGAAATTAAAACCTATAGGATGGAAGGATGGATCTCCAGGAACAGGACTGGGCAGCTCTGCTGCAGACCATGAAATTATTTGGCGCACACACAAGAATTTGCAGGCAAGTACTCCAATGATTGAGATCATACCTGACAGACAGATTTCAGTTTGTTCATGTTAATGATAAATCCTCAGACCACTGTAGGGTCAAATGCAGGGTCCTACAGGGCTCTGTCCTTAGGTCTTTGCTGTTCGACATTCTACCTTTTTCATTTATTTATCACTTTTTACTGAAAAACATACATACAATGTACTGCCGCTGACTTACAAATCACTTTATGGTCCAGCCCCCTCAAACCTTTCCAACCTGCTCACACTGTATGTTCCCACACAAATTTTCCATTCCCAAGATTCAGGACATCTTGTCCTCAAAATTAAAAATAACAAACAGTACATGGCAAAGCTTTTTCATACAGAGCCCCTCTGCTGAGGAACTGTCAGCCCGACCATGTCAGGGAAGCAGAGTCAGTCTGCACTTTAAAAATCAGGCTTAAAACTCACCTCTTCGCCTTGCATTTTTATAAAACATATTTTTTTCTGCGTTTTAATCTTGTGGTTTTGCATGCTTGTTTTTAAACTATATTTGTATTTTGTAATATTGTTTCGTACAGTGTAGTGACCACTGGGTTAAATTCACTTTAAAATCCAATTTAAACTTGATGTTTGCAAACGACACACCCCATTTTACCCATCATCTACCCATTACCAATGTTTTACAGAACAACGTTAGAATGTGAAGCCTGAGTTGACGGATACCGACAGCCTACAGACGCAGCTAGCAGCTGCTCATCCCTCCTGTCTACACCCACCGTTCTAAATTTAACATAGGGCCTATATTACACTAAAATAAAATAAAAACGTCTCGTTTAAGTGTTTACGCCCATGTTGCTGTAACCTAATCGGTCTCAATCTGTTTACCTATGATGGCAATTCGTTCTGACAAATCATTAACTCGCGGAGCGGTTTCTGTTTCCGGATATCATGTATGTGGCAACATGTTTGTTTATTGTGTCGTTTACATGCAGTCCGTGTCTCTGTAATAGTGTTCACTCGTTGAGCGTTCGCCGGAATATAGACCTAATATTAAAAAAAAAAAAAAAAAAAAAAAACAAACAAACAAAAACGAATTTACAGTTATAAAGTTGCATGGTACTGTCAGAAACTCTATAACAAGGTCAAAGCTTCCACTCATAACAGGTAGGGTCGCTCAACACTGTCCGCAGCGTCCGCGGTCAGAGGCTCTTCCTCAGGCAGAAATCACTCAGGATTCTAACGGCTCTAACTGTAAAAGAGCAGTGCGTGGAACAGAGTCGAGTTCAGCGAAGTCGGCTCGTAGTTTACAGCCTATGTCGTTATTTTAGTTTATATAGATTCATTTGGCATATGAACTAGATCATTAAATGTTACCTCTGAAAAAGGTTCTGACGTAAAACACACAGAACGGATAATTACCGAAACGATTTAGGAAAACAGTTCTCACCAAATTTGAGGTTCGCGAAGATAAATAACGCCGTTGTGATTCTGAAGTGCTTGTCTGCCATTGCCCACCTTCATAGTGGATTTTGGATTTATGAACACACCTTAGTGGGAAGTACCGAATTAGAAAGTGAAAGCGCGTTGTCCACAGTCCTTATTTTTTATAGCTGTGTAAATAGCAGATGAATCCAAATAATACCTACAACAAGCCCAATACTTAACAGCGCCTGTTTAATATTTGCATTGAAAAATTGGAATGTATTGTAACATAAAGGCAAACTTAAATAAGTCAATAAATAAATACACTCAATTATATGTTACAATGAAGATCATAGGGTATTCGATACATGTTGAATCAAAATAAAAATCAATTTTATTTGTAAAGCGCTTTTTCTATTATTAATATTTGTCAAACTGCATGGTTTCAGATCTTTAGACAAAACGTAATTTTAGACAAATGGAAGTTGAGTAAAAACAAAAATTAAAAAAAAAAAATGATTTCATTTATTTAATGAAAACAGTTTCAAACACCCAATGTGAAAGAGGAATTGCTCCCTTAGTTATTCAGTCAACCAATTAACCAAATTTAATTGAGAATCAGATTCAGCTGATTGAACACAGCCAGGCTTGATTGCAGCCAGCCCTGTTGAATCTAAACTCATATTGAACCTTACCATCAGAGTGAAGTAGTCACCACAAAGTTTCTACAACCACACTATGCCACAATCAAAGGAAATCAAAGGAGATGAGAAAAAAGTTGTTGAAATATATCAGTCCGAAAAGTTTACAAAGCCATTTCTAAGGCTCTGGGACTTCGCCTAAATACAATGAGAGCGATTATCTCCAAATGGAAAACCCTTGGAACACTGGTGAATCTTCCCAGGAGTGACCAGCTGGCCAAAATTTCTCCAAGGGTGCAGTGACAACTCTTTAAGGAAGTTCCAAAAGATCCCAGAAGAACATCCAAAGAACTACAGGCCTCTCTAGCCTCAGCTAAGGTCAGGGTTAATGACTCTACAGTAAGACAGAGACTGGGCAAAAATGGGATTCATGGGAGAGGAGCAAGGTAGAAGCCACTGCTATCCAAGTGAAACATCAATGCTGGTCTCACATTTGCAAAAAATGCACCTGGATAATCTCCAAGCCTTTTGGGATAATGTTTTATGGGCAGATCAGTCAAAGGTGGAACCTTTTGGACGACAAGTGTCCCATTATGTGTGGCCTAAAGTAAATACAGCATTTCACAGTCAGATCATTGTACCAACAGCCAAACATGATGGTGGTAGTGTGATGGTGTGTGGATAATTTGCTGCCTTGGGACCTGGACGACTTGCCATTATTTAAGAAACATGAATTTTACTCTATACCAGAAAATACTTAAGGAGAATGACCCATCATCTGTTTGTGAGCTGAAGCATAATTGAGTTATGCAGCAAAACAATGATACACAACATAAAAGCAAGTCCACATCTGCATGGCTGAAAATTTACATTTTTGGAGTGGCCTTGTCAAAGTTTTGACTTGAATCAAATAGAGATTCTGTGACAGGACCTAAAACGAGTAGTTCATGCTCAAAAACCTAACAATTTGTCCTCAATTAAAGCAGTTCTGCAAGGAAGAGTGAGCAAAAATTCCTCCACAGAAATTTGAAAGACTGATATCAAATTATAGGAAGTGTTTGTTTGGAGTTATTGCTGCTAATTGTGGTGCGACCAGTTATTAAGTTTAAAGTGGCAATTACTTTTTCACATGGATGATATGGGTGTTTGGTTACTTTTTCATTAAATAAATGAAATAATAATTTAAATGTGTTTTGTGTTTACTCAAGTTCCCTTTGTCTAATACTATATTTTGTCTTAAGATCTGAAACCATTCTGTGTGAAAAATATGCATTAATAAAGAAAATGAGGTCGCTGTACTTTGAAGTGAGAAAAATGAAATATGCTGTTTCTTATGGTGGGCATGCTCCAAAATATTCAGACCTCCAAAAACAGTGCTTCACTTGAACACCCAAGCCACCCACTGTACCTCATCCAAGAACTATAAACACTAACACACACACACGCATATGCGCACGTGCACACACGCAGACACACACACGCACACACACGCACCCACACGGGCACACACACAGACACACAGACGCACACACACAGACATATATGGTTATATTTCCAGGCACATTTAGGTAGTTGTCTAGGCCTGTAATGTTATGACCACAGCGGCCATGTTTGGTCTTCAATTAAAATCTGAATAGAAATTACAGTATGTCACCACTAGATGGGAGTGTTGCATGATATAGCATTCTGGAGCAGTCTTGACTGTGCATAGTGATTATCACTGTAGTGAAAGTCAAGGACTACACATTAAAAAAACATCTGCTTTACCCGAATAAAAACATTGCATTTTTTTGTACTGAAACATGTGTTTGCTATTTCATTTTTGATTTTTGGTGGGATTGAACAAATCAGTTGCTGTTTACATTGCATATTACTCCATTTTAGACACGGACTCAAAATCTATGCATTCCTTGTGACCCAATTCACAGGCATTGTTTGGTTTATACCCCTTGCTTCTCTTGTCAAAGCCTATTTCCTGTCTGTTTTAACTGCAGCCCTGTCTCATTCTCTCTGACTCTGACTGGACTCCATGTGTTTGTGATCAATGAGCCAGATGTGAGCATCATCCTGAATGCAGCAATCCTGTTCTGCCTCTAGCATGTATCAGAGAAACAATCATATAGAAAAACAATCATATCTCCAGTGCTTTCAGAAGGTATTCAGCTCCTTAGGACCTTTTCTTCTGCATGGGGGATTGTGGTTCAAAGCTGCATGAGGGGGCTGTGACTCGGAGCTGCATGAGGGGGCTGTGGTGTGGAGCTGCATGGGGGGTTGTGGTTCAAAGCTGCATGAGGGGGCTGTGACTTGGAGCTGCATGAGGGGGCTGTGGTTCAAAGCTGCATGAGGGGGCTGTGGTGTGGGGCTCCACACACCTGCCAGGTTCTCAGGGGTGCAGCAGAGTGTCCACTATTTTCACTAAGCAGGAGAGATGAGGGCTTGCGTATTACAGTGAGATTTAAATTACTGCTTGCTGAAATTCCCCGGTGAGTGAGACGACATCGATGACTGAAGGTGCTCGTCACAGCACTAATCTGGCCTGTGTGCAGGGCCTACTGGAGTTAGACAGCGCTGTGTTCTGCAGCTGGGATGTACAGAGGATGGCAAGGCAGAGCTGAGGGTCTTTGGGCTTTATGTGGTCAAAAGGCATGAAGTACAGGTAGGGTTGTGTTACACCTGGCTCCCCTATTGGTCAGATGGCATAGACTCTCCATACAGTGTATACCTACTGTACATGAGAATAACAAAATACATTTCAAATAGATAACAATACAAAACAGGGCATGGGATATTATAGAATGAATAAAAATAAAGTAATTCAATGATATAAGACCCATAATGATTCAAAAAGAGCCTTCAATTTAATAGAAAATACAATATCACAACAACAAACGATTTATTCTAGACTGGTTCTGCTAATACATAGATTCATTTCTTCATAATTGTGGGCTTCAGTATATAAAAGTGACAGGGGCTGCACTGGTGCACATCACACACTATAATCTACAGATCATGAAAGAGAATTGAGAAGGATTAGCACAGAAACACCTCCATAGCTGGCCAAAAGTGTAAGGTGGCTGACAGGTGTGGATCCAAGTGGTATAGGGCTACACATGAGGGAAACAATCAAACAATCAATTAACCAATCATTGCATTAATTTAGCAATTATACCCCTGGGTAGAACACCAGAGGGAGAGACACTAGGGAGGAGAGAGGGAGACGGGGACAAAAAGGAGTTAAATACAGAACAGAACATGGTGGGGTGTGGCAGCAATACGACTGGCTCCCCTGATAAAAAAGTGAAAATAAATTATAGCTGCTGCTGCTAGCCAACAAAGGTATAACACCAGTTAGCTAGATTAGATAACAGACTTTCATCAAGAATTTATCTACCATTTACATGGAAATTAGACACCAAATATTGCAGGAATTACAGGGTATGAATTTGATATTAATTAGAACTTCATATGACAGATGCAGATTTACTAACACACACACACACAGAACACAAAACACATCCCAGGAGCAGATGTATAAAGCAAACAAAGTAAATTAAAAAGAGGAAGGGATCTGGTTAAATTCATACAATTTACACCCATTAAAAAATATGCTTGTGTCTTACGCACTGTAGCACCGCTCAGAGTTTAAATGATCTCCTGTGTTCTCAGGCTTAGGAGCTGCTTTTCCTGTGTCTGCAGTCTTTTCATCCTGTGGTCATGTGACTCAGTGTCCCACTGTCCTGTGTCTCTCCCTCCTGTGTGCTCTGGGACAGTCCTGCTCAATGGTATAGGGGTGTTTTAGGGGCTGTAGGGGTTTAGGGGCTTTATAGGGGCTGTAGGGTTTCGGGGGCTTTTCTGGGAGGGACTTCACCCCTCTGTCCTGTGACTCCGTCCTCTCCTCTCTCCCTCTCTTCTTCTCTTCCTCTGCCTCAGAGGTGCTGTTGGGCTCCAGATTTGGGCCTGATGTTGGGCTTTCCTCTGCACAGCAGGACTCCTCACTTGCCCCAGTGTGAGGGGGGGAACGGGCTGTGGTGTCTGGGAGTCCCTGGGCTGGATCAGCTGTGCTTAATGGCTCAGTGGACGGGACACTTAGATTTTCCTCTGCTGATGTAGGGTCTATATCCTGATCTGAATCTGGTTTTGGGACACTTTCGTCCCCTCCCCCTCCTGCCTCACTACACTGGGCTGCCCCCCCATCGGTGTCTGGACCCCATCTCAGAATATCCTCCTCTTCCTCTGAGCTGCTGGGGAGCTCCTGGGCTGGATCTGCTGTTGGGTTCTCAGCTCCTCCCCCTCCTGCCCCACTGGGCTGAGCTCCGCCCCCATCACTACCTCCATCCTGCCCCTCCCCCTCCCCCTCCCCCTCCTCTCTCTGCCTCTGGGCTCCTGCTCTCTGATTGGTTCCAGTCTCATCAGTAGATTCTGCTGCTGCTGCTCTTTCTGTTTTCTCTTCCTGGTCCTGATTCTGTACTGGAGCTGGATGGGGGGGAGAAGAGGGGCTGGATGGGGGACTATGGAAGGTCTACTCTTCATTTTCTGTTTTGGGTGGAGCAGCAGGTGGAGACACAGGAGCGCTGAATGGGACAGTGCCAGAGGAGGGGTGTTGAGAGTTCCCCCCCTCAGTCTCCACTCCACTCTCTTCAGAATCTTTACCCTGATTTAGTGATTCTGTGTAAAAATGAAATGAAATATTAAATATGATGTAAAGCAGGTAACTGTATGGCAGGTTACCTGCTGCTTCTCTGTACTTACCTGTCTGACTCTCCTCCTGTGAAATTCCAGCACTCCCATCAGTCCCTTTGTGCTGCTCAGTCAGTGCTGTCTTCTGATGCTCATCCTGGGTCTTAACTGGGCTCCACCCACTTTCAATAAGTTTTGCCATTTCCTGAACTTTTACTGTAGAAACAGGGGAAATATGGCTGTGTATCCTGAGTACAGTACAAATGCAAGGAGGCTCACAGGTGAATATCTGATCCTGCTTTATATCAAGGCCAGGATTCAATTCCCATTTGTCCTTGCTGCTCACACAGAATAATGCAAGGGCTATTTTTTTATCTTAAGCAATACAGTGTAATAAATTCAAAATATTCACCCTGAATTAATCTTTCTATGGAGAAATAAAAGAAATCTACCTAAATAAATCTACCTGTAAATGTATCTGAGCAGCAAGTGCACCTGCACAAGAGAATGAGCAGGAACAGATGCCTGAGTCTCTCACTGAGAATGTTACCTGCTGCTTCTCTGTACTTACTTTTCTGACTGTCCTGTGGAATTCCAGCACACTCATTAGGTGTTTTGTGGGCTGCCCCCCCCTCAGTCTCCACTCCACTTTCTTCAGAATGTTCACCCCGATTTAGTGATTCTGTGGAAAAATGAAATGAAATATTAAATATGATGTAAAGCAGGTGACTGATTGGCAGGTTACCTGCTGCTTCTCTGTACTTACTTTTCTGACTCTCCTGTGGAATTCCAGCACACTCATTAGGTGTTTTGTGGGCTGCCCCCCCCTCAGTCTCCACTCCACTTTCTTCAGAATGTTCACCCCGATTTAGTGATTCTGTGGAAAAATGAAATGAAATATTAAATATGATGTAAAACATGTGACTGATTGGCAGGTTACCTGCTGCTTCTCTGTACTTACTTTTCTGACTCTCCTGTGGAATTCCAGCACACTCATTAGGTGTTTTGTGGGCTGCCCCCCCCTCAGTCTCCACTCCACTTTCTTCAGAATGTTCACCCCGATTTAGTGATTCTGTGGGAAAATGAAATGAAATATTAAATATGATGTAAAACAGGTGACTGATTGACAGGTTACCTGCTGCTTCTCTGTACTTACTTTTCTGACTCTCCTGTGGAATTCCAGCACACTCATTAGGTGTTTTGTGGGCTGCCCCCCCCTCAGTCTCCACTCCACTCTCTTCAGAATGTTCACCCCGATTTAGTGATTCTGTGGAAAAATGAAATGAAATATTAAATATGATGTAAAGCAGGTGACTGATTGGCAGGTTACCTGCTGCTTCTCTGTACTTACTTTTCTGACTCTCCTGTGGAATTCCAGCACACTCATTAGGTGTTTTGTGGGCTGCCCCCCCCTCAGTCTCCACTCCACTTTCTTCAGAATGTTCACCCCGATTTAGTGATTCTGTGGAAAAATGAAATGAAATATAAAACCTGATGTAAAGCAGGTGACTGATTGGCAGGTTACCTGCTGCTTCTCTGTACTTACCTGTCTGACTGTCCTCCTGTGGAATTCCAGCACTCCCATCAGTCCCTTTGTGCTGCTCAGTCAGTGCTGTCTTCTGATGCTCATCATGGGTCTTACCTGGGATAAACCAGCCTAAAGCCAGCTTTGCTGCAGAAACAGAGGAAATAACGTACATTTTCTGTACCTATAGGGTACCACCCCGTGACACATGTTTGTAGTTTTTTAGACACCTTTTAGTACGCTTCTTTCTGAAAGTGTACTTTATTTATTGCTGTAGTCTATCCCAGCTCAAATACATTCTGTACTCAGTGTACTGTTCCCTTAGTCTCACCATGTTCTCCTGCTCTCTCATTCTCTCTCTCTGTCACACACACACACACACACACACACAGCGACTGAGCAACAACTGCACCTGCATGTAACAGAATCACCAGGTACAGCTGTCTGAGTCTCTACTCTCAGTCAGATGTGTGTTCTGATGCTCATCACAGGTCTTACCTGCGCCCAGCAAGTCTCCATACAGCTCTGCTGTTTCCAGAGGGCCTACTGCAGAAACAGAGGAAATAAGGTTGTGTGTGCTGAGTACAGTACAAATGCAAGGAGGCTCACAGGTGAACATCTGATCCTGCTTTATATTAAGGCCAGGATTCAATCCCCATTTGTCCTCACTGCTCACACAGAATAGTGCAAGGGTTATTTTTTTTTATCTTAACCAATACAGTTTAATAAATTTAAAATATTCACCCTGAATTAATCTTTCTATAGAGAAATGAAATAGATCTACCTAAATAAATCTACCTGTAAATGTATCTGAACAGCAAGAGCACCTGCACACAAGAGAATGAGCAGGAGCAGCTGCCTGAGTCTCTCACTGAGAATGTTACCTGCTGCTTCTCTGTACTTACCTGTCTGACTCTCCTGTGAAATTCCAGCACTCCCATCGGGTGCTTTGTGTGCTGCCCCCCCATCGGTGTCTGGACCGCTTCCTGTTTCCTCTTCCTGGTCCTGATTCTGTACTGGAGCTGGTGCTGAATGGGGGGGAGAATTAGGGGGGTGGGGAGGAGAGGGGCTGGATTCGGGAGGGTGGATTGTCTCCTCTTCATTTTCTGTTTTGGGTGGAGCAGCAGGTGGAGACTCAGGAGCGCTGAACGGGACAGTGCCAGAGGAGGGGTGTTTAGAGTTCCCCCCCTCAGTCTCCACTCCTCTCTCTTCAGAATCTTCACCCTGATTTAGTGATTCTGCGGAGAAATTAAATGAAATATGAAATCTGAGCTAAAACAGGTGACTGATTGGCAGGTTACCTGCTGCTTCTCTGTACTTACCTGTCTGACTCTCCTCCTGTGAAATTCCAGCACTCCCATCAGTCGCTTTGTGCTGCTCAGCCAGTGCTGTCTTCTGACACTCATCATGGGTCTTACCTGGATTCAGCATGTCTTTACCTAGCTCTGCGCTTTCCTGGACACTTCCTGTAGAAACAGAGGAAATAAGGCTGTGTGTGCTGAGTACAGTACAAATGCAAGGAGGCTCACAGGTGAATATCTGATCCTGCTTTACATCAAGGCCAGGATTCAATCCCCATGTTTCCTCACTCTTCACACACAATAATGCATGTAATGCAGTTATATTTGCTCTTCACCTTCACAATTTGGCAAATTCAAAGTAAAAGTCTAGCACTTTATATTTAAATTCTGACCCAAAGTTAAGGACAAGTGTTGACTTGTGACTGGGGATAGAAAATGTATGGTTAGTCACTTATTGGACATTTACAAAAGGTTTATATGATAAATTATCTGATTAATCATCTAAAATACTTAACGGTCAACAGTTAAGGGTCGAGCCGACTCAAGAAATTTCAAATTTAATTAATGGCTTGAAAAATGTCCACAATGTTTTATGGGTATTTTGCAATTTATTTCCTTCCTGAACTGACTGAACTGCAGGGTAATTGATCCCAACCCTGAAACAGAGGCATTTCAGTACCGCTGTTTCATTATGAGACACGTTTCTGTTCAGCGCAGAGTTAATTCTGCCTTACCTGGAGTTTCCTCAACATTTTCAGGGTCTGCTGGTAATAGCTGTTGTCTTTCTGTTTCAAAAGAAATGTTTCACAGATTTAGTTTATTATCTAGTTTTACCAGCAGCACGCCTACCTCTGAAGTGTATGAATATGAATACATCTGATTTGAATACATTTGTCATTGAGTACTGTATAGGCATACATTGTATAGATGTTAATTCTTTGGAGGAAACCTGCAGCTGCAGTGTTTTAAGTTCGGAGATAAAGTACCAGAGGGAGTGATGTCATCACCCTAACTAAGGCCAGAGTGAATAACACTGTTCTGCAGCTCACCATTTACTGCAGCTTCAGAGTCTCTCTCTCCCAGTCTTGCCTTTTCTACAATATAAGATATGAAATATTATTCAATACTCATCGTGCTTCACAGTAGCATCATCATAAATACCACCATCATTTCTACAGCTTACCCCCAGATTGAGCTTCCATGTCCTCTTCATTTTGTCTTTCTACAATGTAAAATATGATTTTTATTATTATTAGTCCTGGGTGTAGTAGCGCTAATGTATGAGCTTTCAGTCCCACAGTATTGGAGAGCTTGTGCTCATTTTATGGAGACAACAGGAGTGCAGCCCTACTGAATCCAGTCCTGAGTAACTGCTCCAGAAACAGCAGGATCTGCATATGGATGTGTTTATTAATATCATTTAAAGTATTATTCTAAAAGACTCTTACTTTTGTAGAATTTCTTGTAGTAAAATAAAAGCAATCCCACAATGATGAAGATGAGGAGGACGAGCACTACAGAAATCACAACAGAGGCGCTTCCTAAAAACAAAGAAAAACAGAACATGTTAGAAAAATATAAAAGATAAAGCTCAACCATTTTGATCTGACTATTGAAAGATGTATATAAATATATTTCTGTGTGTATATATTTCTGACTTTACAAGATGATTTATTTAGTTCCCTGTGTTAATGAAATGGCAGTTAATTTGAAGTTGACTGGTTGCTCAGCACCAGCTGTCTCAGCTGACAGTGCTGGGGATGATTGGGGTCAGTAGTAATCAATGTGCCCCAGTCATGTTTCAGAGACTGTGGGGTAGATGGGGCACCTGAGCATTTAACCCCTAGTAGGACCCCGACAGTACCGTGAACAGGGCCTTTACCCAGCACTCTATGATGTAGACCAGAGGGATAAATTTGGGTGGAAGTCCCATGGAATTCACAGGATAGCACAGAAAGGCTGGTAACCCCAGGAGAACAGCAGAACATGAACAAATTTTAAATTATGCAAGTGGAAAAAAAATTGAAGCGTGATTAACTCAAATTAAAAACTCTGGTTAAAAGCATTAAACTACAGACCTGCATTGCAACTGGAACAGCTACCCAAACCTGTGAAATGAGCATTAGCGGTGGACTGTGGCAGCCAGGATGGCAGGCCTTTGCTCAGTCCCTACATCAGCTGAGTGGGCCTTACCTGGAGCAGGGAAGCAGCTCTTTACAGGAAAGTCTGTTCTGCTCTCACCCACAGGGTTGTGCAGCACACAGGTGTAGACTGCATCAGAGCTCTCTGCTGCCTCTATCTTTAGCTGGGACCCTGGCTGGGGCTTTATGGCAGGCCCCTCCCACCTGTACTGAGTGCTTGGTCTGTCGCCCCCAGAGCACAGCAGAGTTACTGAGGGGCCGTTCACTTGGCAGGTGACTGCTGGTTTACCTACAGCATCTACATGGAGAACAAAGGCTTGTGACCTCACAGCTAACTTTAGCATTGTCTTTCATGGATTAACACACCTGACCCACATGATTGATTAATATAAAGCGCTTTTTTACTGGAACACTTATGGTTGAGAACTCTGTGAAACTACAGGTATAACTTTTGTGTCATTTAGCGATATTCACACCCATAACCGTGTGGTTACAGACCGACTTGTGAAGCGCTTTGAAATAATGAAAAAATGCCATGCTTCTACCTGCTTGGACAGGCAAAAACATTTTTTTATTGCCCCACAAAATGGTTGAAAGTGTATTTCAGTAGACAATGTATATATTTTTTATAACATACAGCTACATTTTTTTGATGAAAGCCCACAATTAACTGGGATTTGGTCATTCAGTAAAAGCAAACTCACCAAACACTTTCACCATCTGACGATGGTGCACCAGCTCTCCCTTGATCTGCAGCTCACCAACATACTCCCCACTGTCAGCCTCTGTGAGATTTGTGAGGGTCAGGGCTCCCGTTGTGAGGTCCAGGATCGTCCGTCCTTTAAACCGTCCGTAGTCAACCACCTTCTTCTGGTAAAATTCAACCACCTTGTTTTCATTCCACCTCCACAAAATGTCCTCTGGGGGACTCTGAACATTGGGCTGCAGTGTGAAGTTCCCATTAGACTGGACAATGATCTCAGATGTGACATCACCTGCAAGAAAGCCAGAGGCATTGATGTGGATGATTAACTGGATTTTTAAAATGTATTTTATTTATTTATTCATTTATTTAATTTTGAGTGTGTGCTGTGAAGCCCAGAAAGTCTTTTATAAATACTTTTACCCACTGAATACCCTTTATAATATATGTGAATCTTTCACTTATTAAGAATAAAAAACAGACCAAAGTCTGCGTACATTTTACTACAGCAGATATTATTTCAGGTATATTCATGTAAATTCCTGTTCTTTTTTTTAAGACATCAGAAAAAATATGCTCGCTCTCAACAGAATCTGCTAACGACCTAATCTGAGATTAGCCGGTATGCAGGTATAGTGAAAGAACCGAGAAACCTAAACTTGGAGACTCGCTTGTAATGCGTTAAATTCCTTGGTTGGCACTAGTCCTGGACACCCAGAACATACAACATTTTGACAAACTCATTCATAACACCTGGCATTTTATGGATATGTATTTTTCACTGGGAAACAGGTAATATTTGTTGACTTTACAAGAGGATAAATGCTGGGCAAATTAGAAAGGCGACACACCCAGAAGTGTTTATATGCTGCAGACAGTTCATAGGTTGCTGTGTTATCTTTATAATCTACACAATACTGCGCATCCAAACAAGCCCTCCTCCAATGCAGTGCTGCCCGTATTTCCTACATTTGTTCCAGGAACTTGCCCCCGAGTTTTCTCCTGTGTATCTGCTATTTTGTATTTTTAAATGTTGTGCTACAGAAACGATTCAATTCTGTAAAAGTCGTCTTGCATATAAAATATATTGTGTCAGTTTAATATTTGCAAACAGCACACTCCTGTGACTGTATTGGTTCATATAACAACCTTAGAAGTCCTAAAACACATGGTAAATGGTCTACATTTATATAGCGCTTTTATCCAAAGCGCTTTACAATTGATGCCTCTCATTCACCCATTCACTCACACACCAACGGTGAAAGGCTGCCATGCAAGGTACCAATCAGCTCGTTGGGGGCAATTAGGAGTTAGGTGTCTTGCTCAGGGACACTTCGACATGCCCAGGGAGGGGGATCAAACCGGCAACCCTTCGACTGCCAGACAACCGCTCTTACCTCCTGAGCTATGTCATACAATAGTAACTACACATACAATAGCTACTAACAGGTCTAATATATTTTATAACCACCAGCAGTATTTTCACTTGGTGTAGAAACCACTGAAAATATTTACGACCAACCGCTTACGGGCCTCGTAATGTGAATTGACACCGACTCTATTGTCATTGAGCATTTTGGATGACAGACTGCGAGTTTGAGTCTGTAGCAGCTGTGTTCCTGGTTTTTACTCTTAGTAGTTATTCTAATATTCTAATTACCGGACAGTAGACTATTAAAATAAATTATTTAATGCAGGGGGGTTGGGGCACACTGTTCCGTTTACTAGAATAACTGACCGATATGGAGTACAGACTCTGATAAGAAACAAATAGTTTTTTAAGCCTGTTAAAACAGAATCTAATAGCCTACAGACACAAAGTGTGCCTCAGCTCATCTCTCCTGTCTACATTTACATTATAAACGTAAAATATACTATGTTTAGGTTAAATATAATGTCTCATTTAAGTCTTTCGCTTTCACTCATATGTTTGACGTCTATATATCTATATAGACGTCACGAAAAAGGCGTTAACTCACACGGCAGTCTCTGCAACCCGATATAGCACTTATCCCATATTACATTTTGACGAAAATGTCGTACTATATTCAGTAGGCTATGTCGGCTGCGTAGCCTTCTGTCTTAAGTTTCCCTGAAGATGTGCCCACTCGTTGAGTACACTAGAATATAATTCATAAGTAGAAAATCATACAGTAACGTCAGAAACTCGGCGAAACCGTCAAATGCAAAACAGGTAGGCTCGTTCCATACAGTCAACACCGCCGGCGGTCATAGGCTCTTCCTCAGGCAGAAATCTCACAGGATTTTAACGGCTCTAACTGTAAAAGTGCAGTGCAGTGGCACAGAGCGGAGTTCAGTGAATTTAAGTCCGTAGTTTACAGCCTGTAGGCTACGGTTGTATTAGTTTTGCCTACTTTTGGTTTATTTTGCATATTAACATGATAGTTAAACAAGCAACATGTGAAAAAGTAAACCATACAATGAATAATTACCGAGACGAGTCACAGTTCTTACCAAATTTGAAGTTTGCGAAGATGAAGAATAACGCCGTGACACTGAGGTGCTTGTCTGCCATTGCGCGCTTTCATAGCCTATTTGACTTCGGACTTTAATACACACCTAAGGTGAAGTACCTGATGTGAAAGTGAAACTATGTGTGCATGCGGCATACCCCCATTCCCAAAACGGTTATTAGCTACTTGGATCTAGACTGCTGTGATTTGGGGGACAGACAGAGAGATTTTTGGGGGGCATCTTTTTATTCAAGACACAGTGTGCGATACAGTTTACAGGGCTGCATCGCATAGTGATATTTTATCTATCTATATCTATAAGGTTGACTCGATCTTTTTCGTTTAATTTATGCGCATGCCCATGTGTGTATGGAAGTTAATATCAGACTCCGAGATCGGGTAGGATTCTGCGTTAACGCGATCACGGGGAGAACATACTAACTCCACACAGAAAGGCCCAGACCGGGATTCAAACCCAGGACCTTCTTGCTGTGAGGCGGCAGTGTGACAGTGCTGTCCATTGCACCGCCATGCTGCCCTTGTAATCAGAATGTCTTGGCCGGTATTGATATAGGGAATAAAGAACAACTGGATAAATGCATATTTTATTAATTTACAGACTTCCCCAACTCATCACTGGGCTAGGAGTTCGCCTGCCAGCCAGCTAGGTAGCACGTATTGCTACAGCTGTAACCTGTTACGTGCCAGGTTTGTTTTTCTGTCGGTCTCATTATCCCGTGAGGTCTGTTACGGGTCACTCCGCCATTGGTGAAGAAGAAGGAAGAGTGCGCCGTTTCCCCCCCAGTCCTCTTCTGCGGACCTGCCTGGCGGCCAATGAGGAACAGACCCACACCTATAAATACCTAACATTGTCAGTTACACCTCGGTGTGTGTCTTGGTTTTGAATGTTCGTTCAGTTCTGTAATACTCGTGTGACTTAGTGCTATTTTGACTTGTGTAATCGATCGAATTTCTGAAAAGACTTTGAGTTTGGATTTGCGTCTCTGGTTTGGTTGCTGGTTTTGTATATATATATTGGGAGTGGGATTTAAGTAGGTGTTTGTTTTCTTCACTGTCACTGTTAGTTTCACTTGTGTATATATATAGATACGGGCGTGTACCACCCTTGTATGTTTTTTGTTCAGTTTAGAATAGTTAGTGTAGTTAGTTAGGTTCGGAAGATTTTCGGGATTCAGTTAGTCAGTTTCTTTCATTTCTAGAATTGTTAATAGCTTATATTTCTGTTTGTTATCTTCTTTTGTTTGGTACCGCCCAGTGTTTCCCCTCCTGTTTGTTCACTGTATAGATAATTGTGTAAATAAACTTTAATCTTTAATAATCAGTCATTTTGTTACTCCCCTGTACCCCTAGACCACAACGGGGACGTAACAAACCCGCATGACGTTTAACCATCATAGCTTGCCAAAAATCACCTTACAATAAAATCCACCAGTAACCGCCTTGACACTTCTGCTCTCCTCGAAACCTGAAAAGCTGCAGGAGTCACTGTGCAGTGAACATGGCCAATCCATGAGGCCAGTGTTCTCGCTAGCACATGGGACGCTGCGTCATTGGAACGCAGGACATTTCAGAGTCTGAATTTCACACTAAAAGTCCAAAGGTGATCCAAAACGAACTAAAATAGTTTTTTTGGGCTATACTGGCACGTTTGATTACAAGATACGAATTCATGCAAGCAAATGAACATATGAAAAAGTGTTTAAGTTTGCTTTTATAATGGTGTCTTTGTTTAACACCTGACAATTGGTGATTCTCAGGCCCCATGAGATATTATTTGGGTAACAGTGCTAACGAGGGAGCTGTGCATTCACCAGGTAAGAGGGCTTGAGCCCCAAATTTATCACATAATTTGTGGTGAGTTGTTCCGGCCAAGGTGTAAAAATGTGAACTGTCCCTTTAAGATACGTGTGTGGATTACGGTTATCCTCACATCCTTATCGGAAATTTTATGATCCGGGTTTACTGCTGAGCAAGGCTGCTTTGCTATATACTGCCCTACAAAGCCTTCTGCAGTAACTACGCAACGGGTAAAACTGAGAAAAATGGCTTTAAAGTGTTTTAACTGGCCAGCCGTGAATACATGTACAATTAGTGCAATATCACCTATATACCTATAACCCATTTGGCTGGCCAGTTAAAACACTTTAAAGCCATTTTTCTCAGTTTTATCCTTTGTGTAGTTACTGCAGTTAGGCTTTGTAGGGCAGTATAGTCTAGATAATTAATTAATTTATTTATTTATTTATTTATTTTTAACAGTTGTTGTTGGTGGTGGCCCAATTCAAACTACAGTATAACAGACAGGTAACATCAAAAACCAAACACTAATCAAATGGTTATTGAATTGCTTATTGAACATATAAAACTGATGCATGCCGGAAGTTGCATGATTTCTCTGATATTTGCCGAGCTTTGCGAATGCAAGGGCTCATATACGGCTAGCTATCTGCAAAGTTTTGTGGGGGCAGAGGAAAAAGTTGGGGTGCTATCACCCCCCCTTGCCCCGCCATAGATCTGGCCCTGGCTACTGGCATGCTAACAAGGAATGGGGGCGATCATGGACTTTTTAAAATGCTTGACAAACAAACTGGTATGGCGAAAAATACACTACCATGTACACACACAGTATTACAAAAAAAAAAAAAAACAAGCACTCAAAAATTTGGAATAACATATCGTAATATAACATAAGACATAATAAAATTTGGCCTTATGCATTAACAGGAACAATAACAGAAACTGAATTCAAGAAAACACTGCAGTAACAGAGGTGGCAATCAATGCATGGTTTTGAGAGCATGAACAGGAGAAGTTAAATGAGGTCAGGACTGGTTATGAGGATGAGAGTTAATCATTTCTTTATATGGTAGTTCAGTTGAAGTTCAATTCCTCACATGCACACACACACTCACACGCACATGCATGCACACACATGCACGCGCACACACATACACACACACATGCACGCACACTCACACGCACACACATACACACACATGCACGCGCACACACATACACACACACATGCACGCACACACACACGCATACACATGCACACACACACTCACAGGCTCACACATACACACACATGCACGCGCACACACATACACACACATGCATGCACACACACACGCATACACATGCACACACACACTCACACGCACACACATACACACACATGCACGCGCACACACATACACACACACGCACACACACACACAGGCTCACATGCGCACACACGCACTCACATGCACACACACACTCACGCACACACATACACACACACAAACTCACACACACACATGCACACATGCACACACACACACGCACAGGCTCACATGCACGCACGCACACACGCACGCACGCACGCACGCACACACTGGTGCACTGGACAGTATCTATCAGCCACAGCACTGATGCTTGGTCAGACTGCTGATGGCTAAAGCCACATTTGGGTTTCAATTACAGTATGTCACCAGCAGATGGGAGTGTTGGGCAAACTGTGGCACGTAGCGGCCAGATTTTCTAAAAGAAACTTTGACTTCCTCAGCAATTAACAGAGCTGAATTCATGAAGTTTTTTGCTGTGGCTACTTGTCAGTTCCATAATTCCAGTTTAACACATACAAAAATAAGTCCAAAAGTCGGTTTATTTCCATTTCAAAATGATACGAAAAAGTTTCCAGTTATTGCGCCATCGCCTTTCTCTTGGGCCAAAGCATCCTCCTAGCTACCGCGTGCTCAGAAAGTGCACTGTCGTCTCCTTAGTGTGTATTCTTAGTACACGATGGTCAGCATGTGAAAAATATCCTGCATACTATTCCAGAGGTACCGCGAAAGTGTCGTAAGACGGCCCATTCCTGTAGTGAAAAGGCCACGCCTGTTCCCCTCTGATTTCCCTGTTCCCCTCATCTCTTCAGGCTGCACCTCTCCCCACCCCTCCCTAGCCTATAGTTCAGCTCACTGTACCTAGTTAGGATAATTTGATTATGTTAGTGTATCTGGCAGGATTGTTTTTGTATGATTAGGTGTGATTCCAGTGCTAGTTTGTACTTGGTAGGATTCTTGCTTGCTGAACAAGCTTACTCTACAGGGTTGGAGTCCTGATCGATGTGGTCACTTCTGGCACTACGATCCTTACTTCACTCTAGTGTTTCTTTTGCGCCTCTACATCATGAAACCTATGCACTTGTTGTACGTCGCTCTGGATAAGAGCGTCTGCTAAATGCCTATAATGTAATGTAATGTAATGATTTATGAGACCCAAAGATGGCTCCGCCTCTTCCCCTCTCTCTGTGGAACCTCCTAAAAAGTATGGTACTCAACTTGTATACTCTATAGGAGGTAAGTAAGATGCTTTGGACACAGCTCATGTGTCCTTCCTCGATGCATTTCAAAAACACCCCACCTGCCTACCTTTAGCCCTGGGGAATGCCCCACAGCGCACCCCAGTGGCAAAACAAAATAAATTTAAAAGGAAGATTTGCTGCAAACACAAATATCCCCAACACCCTTCATTTCCGCAGAACGGTGTGACGTGTCTGAGGAGTCTTGGTATTGCTTACTGGTTACCAGTGTGGTGGAAATTGTTCCAGTGAGTCACAACTACTCATTAAATACTTTTATCTGCTATGCCTGATTATAAACGTAGGACATTCTTGCGTTCATACATACATTTGTAATTTAATGTTCTTTAAGTGGGATTGATCAAATCAACAGCTGATTCCATTTTGTATTGCTCGCCAATTTCTATCTCCATAAGAAACTGAACGCTAGCAGGCTCTCAGATATATTAGGCATGTGGGTTCTTACATGTTCTGTATTGTTGATGCATGGAGGATGATCCTAATATTATTCCCAATAAAAATGAGAGGACATTTTATTTGTGAGATTGACTGCTGCAAAGCCTGTGATCCCATTGAAACATAATTGATTTCATTATGTGTATTTTAGGGAAGTCCAAATAGAAACTTGCAAGTGCAGATTTGCAATGACCACATGCACTGGGAAGGCTCTTTTTTAATCTTGCAGTTGGATTTCTCTTCATCTCTACATTTAGGAGACTCTTCTCAACTGGTTAAAGCTGCTAGTTTGGCTTGTATAGGGTTCTACAGGTTCCGCTATGCAGTGCTGGCTTGTATAGGGTTCTACAGGTTTTGCTATGCAGTGCTGGCTTGTATAGGGTTCTACAGGTTTCGCTATGCAGTGCTGGCTTGTATAGGGTTCTACAGGTTCCACTATGCAGTGCTGGCTTGTATAGGGTTCTACAGGTTCCACTCTGCAGTGCTGGCTTGTATAGAGTTCTACAGGTTCCGCTATGCAGTGCTGGCTTGTATAGGGTTCTACAGGTTTCGCTATGCAGTGCTGGCTTGTATAGGGTTCTACAGGTTCTGCTATGCAGTGCTGGCTTGTATAGGGTTCTACAGGTTTCGCTATGCAGTGCTGGCTTGTATAGGGTTCTACAGGTTCCGCTATGCAGTGCTGGCTTGTATAGGGTTCTACAGGTTCCGCTATGCAGTGCTGGCTTGTATGGGGTTCTACAGGTTCCGGTATGCAGTGCTGGCTTGTATGGGGTTCTACAGGTTCCGCTATGCAGTGCTGGTTTGTATAGGGTTCTACAGGTTCCGCTATGCAGTGCTGGCTTGTATAGGGTTCTACAGGTTCCGCTATGCAGTGCTGGCTTGTATAGGGTTCTACAGGTTCCGCTATGCAGTGCTGGCTTGTATAGGGTTCTACCTATTCCGCTATGCAGTGCTGGCTTGTATAGGGTTCTATAGGTTCCACTCTGCAGTGCTGGCTTGTATAGGGTTCTACAAGTTCCGCTATGCAGTCAGGGTGAAGCCATATGTGTATATATCTTTAGAATGTGATCTTTGATATCTTTAAATCTGTTATTAACGACAGCCTGGACTCCTGCCCTTTGCAGTGTTAGTGCGTTTCCCGTAAGAACCGCCACTGCGGCGAATGTCAGCCAATAACAGCATGCCATGGCCTTTCTGACGCAGAACAGGAAATAGGTGCATTCTGTGTGAGCTTGTGGTTGTGTTTTTTTTTTTTTATATCAAAAGGATTTTAAAGCAGGTCAAAACTTTTACTCTGATGTCAAACGCAAAAAGCTGTGTTTGAATGGGACACTGAATTGAACTGTGTGTTATTTCCTCATGCTATTTTCCGTGTAATATCTCTGAAATTATTGCACTTCACTAAAATTAAGTGCCATGACCTTGCATCAAAATTAAATGTTAAGTGTATATGAAGAGTGACTAGACTAGACTAGACTGTAAGACTAGCTGTCTTACAAGCACTTAGATGCAAAACACAATGGTTAGTAGTGTTGATGGGTAATATTCTCTTTGAACATAAAGGTTTATCTTTAAAAAATAATGTTTTTTTATGTGTAGCTCTTTCTCTTGCCAAATATCCCATGCTGAGCAAGGTGAGGTTTTAGAAAGTAAACAGTGGGGAATGCTCTGCAGAAGGTGCCTCCCTACAGAAGAGACACTAAACGCAGGTTAGTCATTTCCCTTTCTCAAGGTATTGACCACAGTTTCATGGGAACATGAAAAACTTTCCATCAAACTGCTCCACAATTATGTCTTTGTATCTCATACTGTTTCATAGTCTATATGTCCAAGTCTATAGAAGTCTATACTTCTGTAAGTCTTCATATGCATATAAAGGAGGTCTATAGATCATAGATCTTGCTGTGAGAGGACAGGTTATATAAGTCTTCATATACACACATAAAGGAGGTCTGTAGACTGTAGATCTTGCTGTGAGAGGACAGGTTATATAAGTCTTCATATACACATATAAAGGAGGTCTATAGACCGTAGGTCTTGCTGTGAGAGGACAGGTTATATAAGTCTTCATATACACGTATAAAGGAGGTCTGTAGACCGTAGGTCTTGCTGTGAGAGGACAGGTTATATAAGTCTTCATATACACGTATAAAGGAGGTCTGTAGACCGTAGATCTTGCTGTGAGAGGACAGGTTATATAAGTCTTCATATACACATATAAAGGAGGTCTATAGACCATAGGTCTTGCTGTGAGAGGACAGGTTATATAAGTCTTCATATACACATATAAAGGAGGTCTATAGACCATAGGTCTTGCTGTGAGAGGACAGGTTATATAAGTCTTCATATACACATATAAAGGAGGTCTATAGACCGTAGGTCTTGCTGTGAGAGGACAGGTTATATAAGTCTTCATATGCATATAAAGGAGGTCTATAGACCGTAGGTCTTGCTGTGAGAGGACAGGTTATATAAGTCTTCATATACACATATAAAGGAGGTCTATAGACTGTAGGTCTTGCTGTGAGAGGACAGGTTATATAAGTCTTCATACACACGTATAAAGGAGGTCTGTAGACCGTAGGTCTTGCTGTGAGAGGGTAAGCAGGTCTCAGGCCCCTCCCTGCCCCAGGAAGCCGTTTCCGTTGCGTGAGACGCCGCGTTTCTCGTGTTAAATTCTCTCTTTCTCCCGCCGGTGCAGACCAGCGCCACGATGAGCTGCACACACTGCATCTTAATCCCCTTCACCATCGCCTTGGCCTCCCTGACACTGGGTGAGTGACAATAACCTTGGTTTGTTCACCTTAAATACTCTGGATGATGAAAGTTAAATTCTGTAGCCTGTTTATTTTCTAAACTATTAAACCGCTTTGAGGCAGTAGTTGGGTAAAAACTATGATTATATAATTATAATTATTAAATTGTAAACAATTATAAATGACAAACAATATAGTGAAATCAACTGATAGACTCCTAACTGAGAGTTTACTGTAAATTTGAGAGTTTTGTCTAAGCTCCTGGATCAATTAGAATTCAATTGTGTAGTGTTGCATAATACATTTCAATAAGTAATTAAAGATTTATAATCCATCTTTTCAAAATTGCAGTCGATCTGGGAATCATTTTATCTAGATTATCAGATTTAAAAAAAAAAACAAAAACAAAAAAAACTAAGCGAAACACTCTCATCCGATTCTGATTATTCTGTCTCTAGTTCTCTTTTGTCAGATTTCAGAAACGTTCAATTATATTTCTTTTGTGTTGTTCCAGGAGAAACTGAAAATGCATGATAGCAAGTTGCTTAACAGATTTTTTTAGTTCTTTACACCCCCCCCCCAAAATAAATAAATAAATAAAAGAACTTAAATGTAACTTAAATGATTTAAAGGTTTTAATGAGCTAAAAGTTTCTTGAATGAAAGATTTTAATTAATTACTGAAATAATGAACAGTTTGTATTAATATGCTGTTTGTGTCATTCCCACCTGTCCTCTGTAGACGTTAGACATGAATTTGGATTTTACTGCAGTGTTTACAGAAATGTCACGACACACTTGCATCTTAGCAAAAAAACCCCAAAAAAAACTGCGCAATTGTGTCAACCACAGAGCCGCTGAGGCTTTGAGAAGCAAAGCTTTTGAAATGTGCTTCTGAGCTGATTTATTGATTTGTATTTATATCTTCAGAGATGTTAGAATTAGACTTTTTAAATTGTATTTTGCACACTTGTATAAACAGTCTTACTGCACCCTTATATATGACCTACCCTTTCAGTTTAAAAGAACTGAATTCCTAACAATTGCAGTTATCATTTCTAACAATATTCTCATAGTTAAAGATTTGTAGTTTTGGTGGAATGTTGGCCTCCTTTTATGCATGTTCATGGGGGTTATGTTTAACTTTATGCTGCACTTTCTAATTTAGGATAAAGGCAGTGCTTCAGCCTGACGAATGTAGCAATGAAGGCTTAGCATTAGTCTGAGTACCCAGGTCTCCTTTTATTGTGAAGTACAGACGGGCAGTGTGCTGCGCTGCTCAGTACAGACCGGCAGTGTGCTGCACTGCTCAGTACAGACCGGCAGTGTGCTGCACTGCTCAGTACAGACCGGCAGTGTGCTGCACTGTTCAGTACAGACCGGCAGTGTGCTGCACTGCTCAGTACAGACCGGCGGTGTGCTGCACTGCTCAGTACAGACCAGCAGTGTGCTGCGCTGCTCAGTACAGACCGGCAGTGTGCTGCACTGCTCAGTACAGACCGGCAGTGTGCTGCACTGCTCAGTACAGACCGGCAGTGTGCTGCACTGCTCAGTACAGACCGGCAGTGAGCACAGTACAGACCGGCAGTGTGCTGCACTGTTCAGTACAGACCGGCAGTGTGCTGCACTGCTCAGTACAGACCAGCAGTGTGCTGCACTGTTCAGTACAGACAGGCAGTGTGCTGCAATGCTCAGTACAGACCAGTAGTGTGCTGCACTGTTCAGTACAGACAGGCAGTGTGCTGCAATGCTCAGTACAGACTGGCAGTGTGCTGCAGTGCTCAGTGATGATACAGCCTTCTTGACTGTATATCAGGTATGATCATCATAGAACATTAATCAATTTTGCATTTATAATCAGAACACCTGCTTATTCAAATATGTCTTCCTCTGTGTGAGCGGAGGCTTTTCATTATTTAACAGCTGGACATTGTGACACAAACCATATTCAGGCTGTTTTAAATTAAATGAAAAATTCCCACTTAAAATAAATCACATATTGCCTTCACATGTGAAGATATCTCACTTGTGTCTCAGTCTCAGATCTAAAAAATGAGTTGCCAAAGCAATTTAAAATTCAGTTTTTAAAAAAACCTTATTTATGGATCTATTATCTTTAGTGGTGTCTGTTCCCCGTAGAGTAAATGAGATGAGCAATGGCTGAGACACTGTTTGACTTTCAGCGGGAAAAGCACTTGCTACTGCAGCACTGCTCCATGGCCAGATAAACCCGCAAAGAGTGAGTGTGTGTGTGTGTGTGTGTGTGTGTGTGTGTGTGTGTGTGTGTGTGTGTGTGTGTGACTGAGTGAGTGAGTGAGTGAGTGAGTGTGTGACTGAGTGTGTGTGTGTGTGTGTGTGTGTGTGTGTGTGTGTGTGTGTGTGTGTGTGTGGGTGTGTGTGTGTGTGGGTGTGTGTGAGTGAGTGAGTGAGTGTGAGAGATAGGGGGATGAGTGTGTTTGTGCATATAACAGTTGATTTGGAGGGTTATATATTTTTCTTTTTCTGAAGTGGGGGTGGGGATTTCTTAATATCTGTATGTGTATTTTAATGTTTTGCAATACAAGTTCCTTTTTTCATACAAATAAAGCTTATTTTATATTCACAATAGAGCATTTTCAGCATGAGGGCACAGAATGAATGGATTTGATGGATGAATTTTGTGTTATTTGCCAAATCTGTTGTTTGAACATTGAGAATGTATCTTTCATGTTTACGTTCCTTTGGCATAGGTGAGAAGAAGAATTGTGATTATTATCCTCTTGGAGGGTCAGTCAACTTTAAACTGGAATATCAAGGCCTGTCAAAAGACGAAAACTTAATTTGGAGAAAGGATGAAGAGATTATATTTGAGAGGAAAAGAGGCAATATAAAGCCAGGAAAAGAGACAGATATCACTCCTGGTGGCGATTTGAAGCTGAATAATCTACAAGCCTCACATGATGGAAAATACCAAGGACAGGTATTTGACAACCAAGGAAAATCACATAAAAACAGTGCAAAAAAAATCTGTGTCATTGGTAAGTACAGGAGCCATTTTAATTATGTTTTATATTGAAGTTATTGGTGAGACCTGAGGTTAAGTTGGATAAATAGCTGTTTTACATTGCACTGTAATTAGCTCTGACTGATTATTATTATTATTATTATTATTATTATTATTCATTCAGGTACATTTTCATGTGCTATTAGACTGGCTGATTATTTAGATAAACATTGATTTTTCTAATAATACTACTACTATTGCTTCTAGTACTCCTTCTGTTACTGCAACCTCTACTACTCTTACTCCAGAACTGCTGCAACCTCTACTACTCTTACTCCAGAACTGCTGCAACCTCTACTACTCTTACTCCAGAACTGCTGCAACCTCTACTACTCTTACTCCAGAACTGCTGCAACTACTACTGCTGGCACAGCTGTAGCTACTGCTAATAATGCAAATGCAAACGAGTAATCAAATTGTTGATGGACCAAAAACAGTAACTATTACAGGAAGCAAAGCATTCCATTTCCTGTAGTATCTTACGCTGTGTTGATAGAATACTCTGTAAAGTGGAGATCAGCCAGTGAAAGAATAAATATTTTGGGTTGTATGACCTCGAACCGAATGAATGCACAAACAATTTATTAATTCTGTTCTTGTTATTTCATACCAGAAAAACGTTGACAGGTATCCAGTGTCCCCTGAATTAGCTGGAATAGTCACTGAGATTCTTTGTCTTCCAGAAAGAGTGACTAAGCCCACGGTTCAGCTGGACTGTAAGACGACCACTCTGACCTGCAAAGTTGAGCGAAATCCAACAGATCTAACCTTCAGCTGGCAGGGGGATAAAAACAAACTGCCGCATGATAGCAGTAAAATTCAGTTCAAATCCGGACAGCCCAGGAAGTATTCCTGTTCAGTAAAGAACCCAGTCAGCAATGCAACGAGTGATGAAATTGAAATTAACTGTGAAGGTAACTTTTCTCCACACAACATTCTGCATAACACTGTGCGCTCAAAAGTCGACTATTAGCAGCCTAGCATCTGTTGCTTGTGAGTCCAAACTGTTTTCCTCCTGTTATTTCATACAGATAAAAAATCTGCAGACAAAGTCACGTTCCTTGGCACCGGCTTCGACTTCTGGTTGGAAATTTTGATATTAGCAGGCGGAGGAATTCTTCTGGTCATCCTGGTTGTGGTCGTTGTGGTTTGCGTCTGCAGAAGACGACGACACAGGCTACAACTGCTTCGCGGTAAGACTCAAATTAACACTGCGTGCCTGGGGGATTTTAAAAACCTGCACATACAGCACTCAAGTACTTTCCAGAAAGCAGAGAGTGAAAAATGAGAGGCAGAAGAAAAGAAAAAAAAACGGGATTGCATATTTTGACTTGACAATGCAACTTAGTTGATTTATACAGAAACCTGGAAAAGTCTACAATACCATAGGGTGTATTCCAGGTTATGAGTATGGAATATGAACTTGTGAGTTGGATATGTACACGTTATGTGACTTTCCTTAGTATTAGCAGAATGCTAAAAAACTGAAAACCACAAGCCACATTCTCTTTGTAAACACATCTAGGCTGTACCTCAGTATTTCCTATATGACTCATGCATACCCATTACGTACACAGGTTCATCAGCTTCACATTAATGATTAGTAGCTGCTTAATTTTACATAAACAGTTAGTCTGAATAAATAAATAAATGATGTATATTATTTTATTTGCCAAAATGTGTGTGCAGCACACTCAGGAAAGGTCTTTAAGCAGATTACCTCAAAATAGCATTTGATATCTATCAACCACATCACAGCTGAGCATTCCCTCTCTCCTGGTGCACTGTGGGTAAATTTACACTCCATGCTGCACGCACTGCTTCACCTGTTTTCCACACCACAGCTGACATGCAGAATAAAGACTCTGCTACGGGGCGCAGCAAGGGAAATGAAACCTGCATGAGCATCACAACCAATCACAGACAAGAACTGAGAACCACACCCAATCACAGACAAGCACTTAGAACAACACACAATCACACACAAGAACTAAGAACCTCACCCAATCACAGACAAGCACTGAGAACCACAACCAATCACAGAAAAGCACTGAGAACCACACCCAATCACAGACAAACACTTAGAACCACACCCAATCACAGAAAAGAACTGAGAAGCACACCCAATCACAGACAAGCACTGAGAATGGTAAACGGACTGCATTTATATAGAGCTTTTATCCAAAGCGCTTTACAATTGATGCCTCTCATTCATCCATTCACACACACACTCACACACCAACGGTGAAAGGCTGCCATGTAAGGTACCAATCAACTCGTTGGGAGCAATTAGGGGTTAGGTGTCTTGCTCAGGGACACCCAGGGCGGGGGATCGAACCGGCAACCCTCCGACTGTCTTACCTCCTAAGCTATGTCGAACCACAACCAATCACACACAAGCACTGAAAACCACAACCAATCACAGTCAAGTGATGAACATTACAGTCAGTGCAAACAAAGGTTGGGTATGACAGTGTGCAGGACACTGAGTATGAAATTGCTTCAAGCTGTTGTTACAGTTATGTTTGTTACTACTGTAGTTGTGATTATGTTGGAATTGTGTTGGTGATTGTAGTTGTGATTATGTTGGAATTGTGTTGGTGATTTTACTTGTGATTGTAGGCAGGCATGTGTGGTTGTGTAAAACCGCATGACATCTCACTTCTCTGGGAAGTGAGACAGTATTACCTCCTAAACTTGTCCTGGTCTGAAACTGTCCCTGAGAAGCCCTCTCCCCTGCTCCCCCCACAGATGAGGAAGAGTTCCGGTTGACCAATCTGACTCACAGCCAGCAGCCCCACTCACATGGCCACCACAGTCACCAGGCTCCGCCCCAAAAGACCCAGGCTCCACCCCAAATGACCCACGCTGGGCAGTACGGACACCCCCACTCAGATGCCCATCCCCCCGCCCTGCCCAAACCTAGGGGTCAGAGCCGGCCAAGGCCCGCACACCCCCCAGGCCCCGCCCACGGCCAAGAGGATCTGCCCCCAAGACCCAAACCCAGAAAGGGGCCCCGCCCACCACGGTCCTAAAAGTCCAGAACCATTTAACCCCATCCCGGCAGAACCTCCTCCACTAACACATCTACCATCCCCCACAGAACCTCCTCCACAAACACATCTACCAACCCCCACAGAACCTCCTCCACAAACACATCTACCATCCCCCACAGAACCTCCTCCACAAACACATCTACCATCCCCCAATCCCCCACAGAACCACCTCCACAAACACATCTACCATCCCCACAGAACCTCCTCCACAAACACATCTACCAACCCCCACAGAACCTCCTCCACAAACACATCTACCATCCCGGCAGAACCTCCTCCACAAACACACCTACCATCCCCCAATCCCCCACAGAACCTCCTCCACAAACACATCTACTATCCCGGCAGAACCTCCTCCACAAACACACCTACCATCCCCCAATCCCCCACAGAGCCCCCTCCACAAACACATCTACCATCCCGGCAGAAACTCCTCCACTAACACACCTACCATCCCTCAATCCCCCACAGAACCTCCTCCACTAACACATCTACCATCCCCCAATCCCCCACAGAACCTCCTCCACAAACACACCTACCATCCCCCAATCCCCCACAGAACCTAATCCACTAACACATCTACCATCCCGGCAGAACCTCCTCCACAAACACATCTACCAACCCCCGCAGAACCTCCTCCACAAACACATCTACCATCCCCCAATCCCCCACAGAACCTCCTCCACTAACACATCTACCATCCCGGCAGAACCTCCTCCACTAACACATCTACCAACCCCCACAGAACCTCCTCCACTAACACATCTACCAACCCGCACAGAACCTCCTCCACAAACACATCTACCATCCCCCACAGAACCTCCTCCACAAACACATCTACCATCCCCCACAGAACCTCCTCCACTAACACATCTACCATCCCGGCAGAACCTCCTCCACTAACACATCTACCAACCCCCACAGAACCTCCTCCACTAACACATCTACCATCCCCGCAGAACCTCCTCCACAAACACATCTACCATCCCCCAATCCCCCACAGAACCTCCTCCACTAACACATCTACCATCCCGGCAGAACCTCCTCCACAAATACATCTACCAACCCGCACAGAACCTCCTCCACAAACACATCTACCATCCCCCAATCCCCCACAGAACCTCCTCCACTAACACATCTACCATCCCCCACAGAACCTCCTCCACAAACACATCTACCAACCCCCGCAGAACCTCCTCCACAAACACACCTACCATCCCCCAATCCCCCACAGAACCTCCTCCACAAACACATCTGCCATCCCCCAATCCCCCACAGAACCTCCTCCACAAACACATCTACCAACCCCCGCAGAACCTCCTCCACAAACACATCTACCATCCCCCAATCCCCCACAGAACCTCCTCCACAAACACATCTACCAACCCCCGCAGAACCTCCTCCACAAACACATCTACCATCCCCCAATCCCCCACAGAACCTCCTCCACAAACACATCTACCATCCCCCAATCCCCCACAGAACCTCCTCCACAAACACATCTACCATCCCCCAATCCCCCACAGAACCTCCTCCACAAACACATCTACCAACCCCCACAGAACCTCCTCCACAAACACATCTACCATCCCCCAATCCCCCACAGAACCTCCTCCACAAACACATCTACCAACCCCCGCAGAACCTCCTCCACAAACACATCTACCAACCCCCAATCCCCCACAGAACCTCCTCCACTAACACATCTACCATCCCGGCAGAACCTCCTCCACTAACACATCTACCATCCCCCGCAGAACCTCTTCCACAAACACATCTACCATCCCCCACAGAACCTCCTCCACAAACACTGTATGCTTATGTGCTGATTGGCTGGATGAGGCTGTATGCTTCTGTGCTGATTGGCTGGATGAGGCCATATGCTTCTGTGCTGATTGGCTGGATGAGGCTGTATGCTTCTGTGCTGATTGGCTGGATGAGGCCATATGCTTCTGTGCTGATTGGCTGAATGAGACTGTATGCTTATGTGCTGATTGGCTGGATGAGGCCATATGCTTCTGTGCTGATTGGCTGGATGAGGCCGTATGTGTCTGCGCTGATTGGCTGGATGAGGCCATGTGCTTCTTCTGATTGGCTGGATGAGGCTGTATGCTTCTGTGCTGATTGGCTGGATGAGGCTGTATGCTTCTGTGCTGATTGGCTTGATGAGGCTATATGCTCCTGTGCTGATTGGCTGGATGAGGCCATCATCTTTTTGTTCCCTCTCCTCTTAAGTGTCTGATTTTGTTTAAAACAAAGAACCAGAATCACATTATAAGTTCTTTTTCGCACCCTTACTGCCTCTCCATAGAGCAGGCTCTGTTAACACCATGGGTGCTTTTATGATAATGTGATATCTGACATGCACAGGTTTTTTGGCTTTTTTGTGGAAGAGTTGAATATACTGTATACATTTATTTGTATGGCTATTTTAACCAATATTTTTGGTGGTGTATATTATTGTTTTATTTTTAGATTTCTTAAAGTGCATTTGAAATGTTTTCATTATATCAATTGAATAATTTTATTATTTGTACAAAAAACTTAAATTAAAAGCAATTTTTGAAAGGTCCTGTTGTTGCAATGGATTACATGTTTTGTGAGAACTTGATTTCTGTAAGAGTCAGAAAACTCATAGTGCTATACCATGAGATGAATATGTTAAGCATTATGCAGTATCAACTGAAAAATGTATCATGATACATTATGAAACACAGTTGATGCATTATGGAATCACTGTGTTCAGTTTGAGGGGGGAACATTATATTTCTTATTGGTTATGGTTCATTCATCAAAACTCAAGGAGGAACTTTGTATTAGGCTCTCAATATTATCAGATATGTCAGGGTATTGTGATTTATTATTATTATTATTATTATTATGATCATTAGTAGTAGTAGTAGTAGTATTAGTTAGTTTTAGTTTAGTAGTACATTTAATGGTTATATACTTGGGCAGCTCTGAAGATATACTTAAATATAAGTTTTATAGAAAAGGGCTAAACAAAAATTGTGCGTGATAATGAGATTCGTACCACATATTTAAAATGTGACTGATCCTCACACATCAAGTGTAAACCTTATCAGGGTTAACCATGGTGGTGAAAATGAGAAATGGACCGTCTCTCTCTGTGTCCCTTCAGCCTGTGCTCTATGCGTGTTTCGCTTCATGCAAAGACATTACTGTCAGTATGAAGCTTTCCTACTCAGCCATAAATACAATCAGCAATGGATCCTAAAAACAAGTCCGTGGATGAAAAGACAAGCAGATGAGCGCATAGACGGATAACTACTTTAAAAGAGGTAAAAATTAGTCATCTAGAGGATAAATAGACTGATAGATAAAAGTATAGGTTTCAGAATGAACAGCCATCTGAACAAAAGTGTGGGCAGTTGACACATCTCCTATTCTTCCGCCATGCGTGGGTTCTTTCGCCCAGACAGCGATGTGCTGTGCCTCAGCGGAGACTTCGAACCGTCTGCCGTGCAGTGAGGTGCGGTGTCAGCTTCCTGTGGAGTCGAGCGCTTTCTGAGGCGGGGGTGGGGGGGGGGGGGGGGGGGGGGGGGGGGGGCGATTAAACGGCAGCCTACAGGCGCCAGTGCTCAGAAAAACCGCCTCACTTCCTGTTCATGCAAA